>NC_089743.1:50627529-50630029 GCF_040412425.1 Macrobrachium rosenbergii
TTGTATGAGCCGGGGCCCGTTAAACTTTAATCACAGCCCAGTGGTGGCCTGTCCTATATCGTTGCCAAAAGCACGGCTGTGGCTAACTTTAACCTTAAATATAATAAAAACTACTAAGTCTACGTGGCTGCAATTTGTTATGTTTGATGATTGGAGGGTGGATGATCAACATACCAACTTGCAGCATTCAAGCCTAAGTAGTTTTTAAGACCCGAGGGCGGACAGGAAAAAGTGCGGACCCACAGAAAAAGCCGTCACAATAGTTTTCTTTTACAGAAAATTAAAAATGATAAAAAAATCACTGTAAGTTTGTGTCGATGTGATTTCATTACACACATAACAAAAACAAACAAACAAGAACAGAGGAAAAACGACGATAGTGCTGACAAAAACACAAGAAGATTAACCTCGCTTTTACACATAAATATTTAATACCGTCAGACGTAAGACCATCAAACAAAATTTGATTCCCTACAAAATAAAGAGAATTACGGAGGATAATTCCGTAATCCTCTTGGGTGATCAGAATCCCGCTAATTGACTGCCCTTTCGAAACCAATTTCAGTTTCTGTTTTTTTTTTTTTTTTTTTTTTTTTTTTTTTAATAGGTACCGGTGTAAGAGAATTTGACGGGAGTTGGGGGATGGCACCATTGTCAATAAATATCACAGCAATCGTTCTCGCATTACTGAGGGTGCGTGTGAATGTTAGTAAACACCCACAAACCCACACACACACACA
This sequence comes from Macrobrachium rosenbergii, assembly GCF_040412425.1. NCBI lineage: Eukaryota > Metazoa > Arthropoda > Malacostraca > Decapoda > Palaemonidae > Macrobrachium > Macrobrachium rosenbergii. The sequence goes on from NC_089743.1 coordinate 50,628,270, forward strand.
CCCATATATATATATATATATATATATATATATATATATATATATATATATATATATATATATATATATATATATATATATATATATACACACATGTGTGTGTGTGTAAATTGCTTTATATTAGGCTTCAGAAGCTTCCTTGGGAAACACCTCGGATACGAAGTACTTAGGTTTCAACTTCTCTTATGACTTTGGTAGGTCAGTCGATACTGCCTTGGCCTTTCACTTGGGAGACCGAGGTTCGTTCCCGTTGTGAGTCAGAAACTTACATATGTGAAATATGTGCTCATGCATTCATTATTTCGAACACACACACACACACACACACACATACATACATACATATATATATATATATATATATATATATATATATATATATATATATATATATACATATATGTATATATACATATGTATGTCTGTGTTATACCCTCGTGTGTGTTTATATATATATATATATATATATATATATATATATATATATATATATATATATATATATATATATATATATATATATATATATATATACTGTATATATGTGTGTGTGTGTGTGTGTGTTTGTGTGTGTGTCTGTGTGTCTATGTGTGTGTGTGTGTATTCACTAATATGCAACCCTGCGTGTAATATCTTGTATTTTATAAGTGGGACACTGGAAATACAAGTACGCGGCCAACGTTAGACAGTTCTACATTTTTCCAGAAATACGTAATAAGTTGGTTTAGCACCATCATTACATGTTTTCTTAAAATACATAGGCTTAATTTTGCCTCAAAATTGTGTTTTACCACAATAATCGATACCAGATTTCTTGCAAAGTACCTCATTCAAAGACTGTGGAATCAAAGGGAAAGATTTTCACGACATCCACCATGAGATTACGCCTGTTGATGATCTAGAGAACAGTGGACTTTTGTAATCACAGACGTTTTGTAGCACAAATTTAACACTCTAATTCAGACAAAGCTTTACATTACTCAAGAAAAAGAAAAATGAAATTTTCAAAAACTGTTTAATGTAACTTGATAATGACGTGGCTGCCATCAAGGCAAACATCGTAAAAAGGTCAAACTTTCCTGACTTGGTCCCGTTTTCGTAAATTCCGCTAAATTTAGTTAATGCTTGTTTGTACTTCTTTGATATCTATAGAGAGAGAGAGAGAGAGAGAGAGAGAGAGAGAGAGAGAGAGAGAGAGTTAGAGAGAGAGAGAGAGTAAATGAAAACCACTCACGCTCGGCTATTTATTTTTAGTATCTGTTCTAGATTAAAGCCTACATCAGAAAGCTTACTACGAAGCAAGGTCAGTTTCACCAATAATTCATAACCAAACGATATAGAACAAAAACTCCACAAATCTATCACAGAAGGCATATATATATATATATATATATATATATATATATATATATATATATATATATATATATATATATATATATATATATATGTGTGTGTGTGCGTGGGTATATATGTTTGTATATATATATATATATATATATATATATATATATATATATATATATATATATATATATATATATATATATATATATATATATATATATATATATATAAATATATATATAAACACACATACACACACACACACACACACACACACATATATATATATATATATATATATATATATATATATATATATATATATATATATATATATATATATATATATATATATATATATATATTTATATTAAAGAAGAAAATTGTTCTTGATCAAATAATTTAAGCCCACA
>NC_089743.1:50635029-50647529 GCF_040412425.1 Macrobrachium rosenbergii
TCCACTGTTTTCGACTGGTTTTCTTCCATTTTCTTCTTTATTTTCTGACTTCCTATAAATTGCAAATGTGGTTTGCCTCTTTCCTCTTTGTTTTCTGACCTGCTATAAATTTTACGCATGAATTATCATATGAATTTTTTTTTTCTAACGAAGTGCGTACGAGCCACTAAAGATATTATATTTCATAAATGAGTATATTTTACATTTTATATCAGCGATCACTACCCTAAAAGTTTAAGTAAGAAATTAGATTTTAATGAATACTACATTATACATTTTACATTTTGCATTGTTCGATTGGCACTTCAGTGTGACACAGAGAAGGAAAATAAAAATAATTTCTGTATCATACGCTCTGTCAGTCAGACAAATACTAGGTCAAAATAAGATTGTAAAAGTAAAAGAGGTGTTAGAGACGACTTCAATTAAGAATAAAAAAAATAGATTAAATTCAGTCAGCATGATGTTTAAATGGAAGCGAAGTAGCAGAAAGGACACCCAGTGAAAGTAGATGGTCAACTTATAAAAAGAACATAAACAAAGGAACAGAAGAATCGAAAGAGATCCATCGTTTGTCGACCCTATCTGAAAAGGAATTAAAACAGGAGACAAAATAAAATCGGAGGAAAGGGGAGCAAAGTAAATCTCCCAATTCTGTAAAGAATAGAGTAGAGAGGGTGAAATATAAATTTCAAGACACAGATTAAAGTAAAGAGAATAATGGAGAAAGCCACAGAGCGCCTGAAAATAGAATACCTGGTAAGGAAAGCGGTATTCTAGAACACGCAAGGATTTAGCAAAGCCAAAGAGCAAAGAGAGAGAGAGAGAGAGAGAGAGAGAGAGAGAGAGAGAGAGAGAGAGAGAAGGGAAAGACAAGTAAGTAATGATACTTGTTCAAGGACGGGAGTTATGACATGCAAGATATTACATTCTTCCGCCTTCTTCCTCCCTGGTTAAGTTGGGGAGGATGGTTGTCCTACTTGAAAGGTGGGGGTGGGGGTGGGGTCCTTCCTGTGGACGAAGACGGTAAGAGAGGGTGGGGGGAGTAATTAGGGGCACTCAGGTGACTAGAAAAGGTAAGTTCATGGTACCATTTTAGGATATACAATCGATGAAACCTCAAACATTCACTTGACTCTCGTCGGTGAATGAGAAAATATTACATAATTTGGATAGATGAGTTATTCCAGTGCAGATATTCTGTAAATTAATGTTTACCAGCACTAGATTATCCATTTTCCAAGTTAAAAGACATCCAGCTTGACTGATAAATATAATTTATTTTTATCATCACTTTAATAATCTGTCATCACGATTTGACAAAAACTTAAAAAAAAAAAAACTTACATTAGCTTCCCAAAGGATATTGCAGAACTCCAAATTACAAGTTAGTAGGGTATAAGATATTCGCAATTAGAGGTTTAATATCATAAAATTTGCCTTTCCTCTGTTCAGTTTACACCGCGATTCACGTCATTTTTATCCTAAGTAATGCGGACGATTAAATGCAGAACCACGATAAAGTTCATGATTTTTTTTTTTTTTGCAAAATTTACAATTCGTCATATCATGAGGTTTACTCTTTAATAAACAGAGGTATAATTATCTTCTTCAGATCATGTTTCAAGACGTTAGAATCATCGTCACGGAATAATGTCTTCGAAGAGAACATATTCAGGAAACCGGATTGTGAATGATATTATTTATGTTTTTGAACAGTCATTTCGATTCGTTAGAAATACTCACATTCTTTTAGTGAGCGAAAAATCCATATTTCTTAACCTATTTTTTCATTCAGCTGCAATTTCCTATGTAAATACATGAGGATTTTCTCACTCAATTTGGGTTATTTGCTTACATCACGACAAAACAATAATAATGAAGTGATGCTGAAGGAGTTAAGCTAACCAGAAAGGAGTAAGTTTTCGAATCAGAAATTAATAGTCAAATATTCTTAAATGAAAGAAAATAATGTAAAATAAGAAGTGCAAAATAGAAAGGAAAATGTGAATCAAAGCGCTGAATAAAACAACAAATGCCGGTGGTACCTGTTTCTTCTACACTTACTTCTAGATTACGAATATATATATATATATATATATATATATATATATATATATATATATATATATATATATATATGTGTGTGTGTGTGTGTGTATGCGTGGGAATATTTATATATATATGTATATATACATATATGTATGTGTGTATATGTATATCACGTGGGAATATCTTTGCATATATATATGTATATATACACACACATATATATATATATATATATATATATATATATATATATATATATATATATATATATATATATATAAATTCACTCTCCTTGTTTAAGGAACAAAATTACAATTATATCGTTATCTTTAAACAGAAAAATAAGAGAGAGAGAGAGAGAGAGAGAGAGAGAGAGAGAGAGAGAGAGAGAGAGAGAGAGAGAGATAAGGATTATTAAGGGTTAAGAGTGTCCTTGATCATAACAGAGCAAGCATGAAGTACTCAGAGGATTGAAGTGCCGTCCTTCAATATGCTGATTTATTCTGTTTAATTACCATAGAATCAATAAGGCTATTTCTGGATAGATTTGATTTCTCTGTTCCCTAGTACACGCCACTATCTAAATGGTGATTACCGAATATGTAGTTTGGTAAATACACACACGCACTTACAAACACGCACACACACACACGCACACACACGAACACACACATATATATGTGTGTGAATGTATGTATGTATATATATATATATATATATATATATATATATATATATATATATATATATGTATATATATATATATATATATATATATATATATATATATATATATATATATATATATATATATATATATATATATATATATATATATATATATATATATATATATATATATATATATATATATATATATATATATATATATATATATATATATATATATATATATATATATATATATATATATATATATATATATATATATATATATATATATATATATATATATATATATATATATATATATATATATATATATATATATATATATATATATATATATATATATATATATATATATATATATATATATATATATATATATATATACTTACTTGTATGTATGTATGTATATATACGTATATATAACAGGCATGAATTTGCAAAAGGATAATTATCAGATGATATATGTTTTGAGAAATACTATTTTCTGACTGAGGCTTAATGAATTTACACTGAATTTTCTTTTATCATTCATACAAACAAAATTCTCGTCAATGAATGTTTACATTGGAGATTTACTATATGATGGGTTTTAAATAATAGATCCAAAAGGAGGAGTTTGTTCAAAAATAAAATAATGATGATTAACTAACACACTTTTTTCTTTGTACTAAATATTAATTAACTGTTACAAACACACTTAAAACTCTTAAACTTTACGATTAATACTGTCTTCATCATCAGAGGAAATGAAAACAGAGCAAAATTTTGTTGAGACAAATTCTGTACATCTTGTTCCTGTTTGACCAGCGAACTACTTAAGCAACCTTGTTTGTCTGGCTATACTGACTATCTGCCGTTTCTAGGGGTAGTGGGCTAAGTGGGGTCGGGAGGGGGATTAATTATGGGTGTGGGTCACGGAGGCCAGGCATCTGGCATTCCATGAATCCAGCGAATAAGCCTGGATTATTATCTTCTCTAGCAAAACTGGTGTGTCTAGTTTCTCTATGGCTATGGCTGGTGTTTATCTTAGGTAAGACATGTAAATGTTTGTGAACAGATAAGCAAGGTCCAAGAACTCTGCGATTAAAACTCTCTCTCTCTCTCTCTCTCTCTCTCTCTCTCTCTCTCTCTCTCTCTCTCTCTCTCTCTCTCTCTCTCATAATTAGTGGCACGCTCCCATTATCATGATGGAGATGCAAGCAGTAAAAATGCTCAAAGGACCTCATTCCATAATCAGTCGTAAGACAGACTCCTGTGCGGTTTTATCTGCTCGTGCAAGATAATGAAAATTATAATTACCTCGAATACTAATTGAATTAGGCAGTCATGGCCCTTGATCCTAACGCACCAGGCGGCTCCTTTGCAGGGTTTGCAAAACGCGAAAGTTTAGAAGTTTTTACTCTTATTTTTTTTCAGCTCAAGGCAAAAGCATATTTGTTCGCTGCACGTGCAAATTACTCTATTATTTAGTAAATGTTGCCTCATTTTGAATGCTCCAGAATATATGTTATTCAGAAAAGCAGGTGAGATGTGGTTGATATACGAAGGGTTTAGAGACTACCGTTGGTCATTTCAATCTTGAAAACTATTGTTTTATTCTGGCAGTATATTCTCCAAGATATCCTGACGCTCCTGATATTTGATTCATCTTCCCCTTCAGTCTGACATTACCGTTAATATTTATTAGCAATTAATACCAATTTGAGAAAATAATGCCTTTATTTTATGTCTTTCCTCTTATAATATGCACCACGATTACCTTCCTTGTATTCGATAACTCCTCAATTGTTTTTTCTGTTGTTATTCTGTGCTTGCGCATAAATAGAATTCACATAACACTTATTCAAATTAACTTTGCTCATCGCAATAATCTGAATGGAGATTTTCCATTCTATCTATAACGTATCATTTTCTCATCAATTTACAAACATTGCTTAGCCTCAAAGGACATATTAAATCCCCGTTTCATGGTCACCATTACATTAAAGGGCTTTCTTTTATCTATATGAGTTCTAACATATGCTAAATGCTTAACAGCAAAATTTTATTGCCTTTAATAAGCCACTACCCTCAGCATCCATCATGAACACTCAACGACATTCTTAAATTTATATGATACATTTCCCCTGGACCCATGAATTGCATGTACTGAGTTTCCTGTCCTTTCTCATCATTCTCGTTTAAATGTGATCAACGAATATTTTTCTCTTCGTTAAATAAATTTTCACTTATATTTTCCCTTTAGACTTTCTGTACTTATCCATTTGGCATGTTAAATATGTATTAATATTTTAGAAAATGAAACTCAAATAACCACATTCCTCACCGTAGTTGACGAGGTTATATTCATTGATTCAGTAAAACTACTTAATATTCGTGAATTCACTGGCATCCATCGTAACGTTGAGAAGACAGAATCATTATCTAATTGTAACGAACGTTGATATAAAAACATCCTCTAATCAAATGTCGTGAAACTCAAATTAATGTTGTTATGTGTGTGACCATGTAGGATCCTCAGGTCTTAGGAGTCTACTTCAATTTCTGTGTAAGGAAGTAGGGACAAAATAAAGATACCAAAATAGAGCGAAGCCTAAAATACCATAATCTTTTATCATTAATCATACCAGATGTCATTTATAAATCGAACCTTAGAAAACTTGGGAGCACATGCACACACAGACATTATATATACATACTCTATATATATATATATATATATATATATATATATATATATATATATATATATATATATATATATATATAAACACATATATATACATATACATATGTAAAACTAAGGTATACTTAACTTAATATATATATATATATATATATATATATATATATATATATATGTGTGTGTATATGTGTGTGTGTGTGTGTGTATGTATATGTATGTATGTATAACTGATTGTGAACACATGAAAGTAATGTGTGTGTATGTACTATATGTGTATATATATATGTATAACTGATTATATATACATATATATAATATAATGAGTCTATAAATAAATATATATATATATATATATATATATATATATATATATATATATATATATATATATATATATATAAATTCTCTTTCCAAATGAATTATTATTCTAATCCAGTCCTAATATCACTGCGTATGCCGGCATTCAAAGTTAGCAAATGCCATTGTATAATTCGCAAGGTAACTGGCTTCAACCACCAGACCATTGTGTAGTCAGGAAAGCGCATGAAATAGTTCTCCAAGATTAAGCGTAGGAACACGCTTTTGGCCCAAGGCTTGCGTTATATCCTGCTTGCCTAGAAGTTATAAACAACTTTCCATTATTAAGTTAGTTACTCGTTTACATCGATACGCCAAAGGGCAAAGAGCATTCCACCTGGATATTAATAGTATGTAATGCCGAGAAGGTATTTCAACGAACACAGTCTACTTGTGTACGTACAGTATATATGTATGCATGTATGTATACACACACATGTATATGTATATATATATATATATATATATATATATATATATATATATATATATATATATATATATATATATATATATATATATATATATATCTATATATACTGCATATACATTACATATATATGTATCTATGTAAATATATATATTTACATATATGTATATATATATATATACATATATATATATATATATATATATATATATATATATATATATATATATATATATATATATCTATATATACTATATATACATTACATATATATATATCTATATAAATATACATATATATATTACTATAAATATATATATTTATATATATATATATATATATATATATATATATATATATATATATATATATATATATATATATATATATATACATTATATATTTTTTTGTAAATTGTAGTCCTTATGGAAAACTTCCTCCTTCAAAATTAATATAAATCTGGATTATGTACCTGTTACTATCTATCTATATAACTATCTGCTTATACATTTTTAATGATAACCTACATGCGATTCATCTTTTAGATGAAATGTGATACACATACCTCGGATTTTTTTTCTTATAACAATTAGATTTTTCTAGAAGGTGATATATTAATTTTCCGAAGATTCACAATAATATACAAGTTTTCGTGATTACTCTAGGAGCTTTGTAACGGTTACCATAAGATCAGCGTAAGTATTTTCATTGAAAATTCTTGATTTTTTTTTACTGATAAGTAACTGAAATTCTGTAAAATGTCGCATACTATCTCCTCTCTCATTAAAATGTTTTGGTCTAGAAGTATATACTTAGATAAAACCTCCTACAATCAACTAACAAAATCTACTTAATACCACGATTTATACCCTATTTTAATTTCGGGTGCGTGTTGTCATAACGACTATCATGATATTCGTCCATATCCCATATATTCTTAAGGAATTTCCATCCATCTTACCAAACCAAATGTTTCAGGCGTGCCTATATGCATGTGTGTTTGTATACCGTGCAAACTCCTTTGCATTCATGGCAGGATTTATGACGGTAATAAAGACCCCGGCTCAAGCAGTCACCACCTTGATGCATCTGCAGTGCACGATGAAGCCTTTAAATTAATGTCTCAGTTTCCTTGGAATTATTGTTATAATTGCCATGTTCAGGTGATCAACTCCATGCACTTTCAAATACCTTATATTTTGCAAAAAAGTGAAGAATATTATTTGGGTTGGTTACATGGATGGGTTGTTTAACGTGTCGTATTCACTCAATGCATTTCTTCGCATTAACCGAAACCATTATAAAAGCTAATAGACTATTTGGAGAGAGTGCTTAAAGCATTTTGCCCTAGTAATGTAATTTAGTCCTGTGGAATAAGCAGATGTTAAAAGCCATTGTTTGATTGGACAGAATTGTGAAATGGCCAAATTTCTGGGTTGTTATAATAGTTCGTAAAATGAAAGAGGCATAGTTATTATTTTAATTTTTTAAAATGATAAGAGCTTACGCAGGACTATAACAAACTCTCTATAACATCTCTACAGTTTTCTACTTTCTACTTACACAAGTGAACGAGATTTGCGATCGATTCTCTGATAACGGGTAAATCCAGAGGGATTCTTTTTATAGTGCGTTGTAGTTCCCGGCGTACTACATAGTGTACACGGGTATTCAGGATAAGAACAATTGAAAATCTTGCCTACGCCTATGTGATAACCCATTTCTTGTGGGATAAATAATAGGCTATGTCAAAAAGTGGCGGGTGTCACCCGTGTTCAGGGAATGGGCAACTAACAAAAATAACTAATAAATTCCTACCTTAATGCAAGGGCCAACAATTAGTAAGTGAAATGCTGGTTGTGATTTCCGTAGATTTTATTTTCTCGTAATTTTGCATGGAAGTCTGATCTTATTACAGGAAATTATTTTATATAAAAATAATTTTTAAAAATGTAATAACTTAAACTCACATTAATATATCAGTGAAATATGTAATAACCTGAATAATTCTAAAATATTTAATAGTTTTAAAGAATATTCTTAGCTCTCACGATTATTCCTAGGAGGAAAGCAATTTAAGCAGAATGCTTTTCTTAGCGTTGAGGAAAGATTCGAGATATGACACGCGTTCGAGGATATGTGTCATCATTACAAACTATTACACTATTTTAAACATCTTTCTAATAGATATCATAGATTTTCGCATGGAATAAGAAAATAATAATTACGGGTTCATTAGGAAGAAAAGACACCGGTATAAGACTGCAACCAGACCAAAAAATATTAGTGACATGTCATAAGTTTTTCATTCAAGGTGCCAGTCTCGAATGGTAAACCAAATATTGAACACTACGTTATATTTAAAACCTGGAAAGCATTATACTTATTAACAATATACATTCGAAATTGTCGATTTAAAAGTTTTATATTAAAAAATAGATGGACAAAGGCAATAAAATATCATAAAACGAAGCAAAACGAAAATCTTTATTTTTGTTATTTGAATCACTTCAACAAATAAACCGGGCATGAAACGAGCTACGTCGAAAAATAAATAAAAAAAGCGTCGTAAAATCAATGACAGCGTCAGAAGGGAGAGACAACCCCCGCCCCCTAGTGGGGAGGAGGTTGTGAGTTGGGTGGGGAAGAGATGAGGTAGGAAACTACTAATCTCTGCTGATTTGATTACTTTTTAACGTTCCAATAAAGTTAAATTTTCCTGGGAGGGTCTTAATTATGGATGGCAGCTAGGAACAGCAGATGACGCATTGCCTAGGAAAATGAGAGACACAGATAGAAGGGAAAATGTAGAGAAATAAGAAGCGAAGAGCAGTTCTTATTGAAAATTGCATTTGTTGGTGTTTTTTTTACTGAAAAAAAGATAAGTTGGGACTTTAGGAATGTAACAAATAAAACGTTTTACCTTGATATATGAAATATTTCCTCATCAGTCTTTTTCTGAACAATCTAGAGAATTTGCTGATATATGTAAAAGAGAAATGAATATCAAATACGAAATGTGAATTCAATGCTTTAGTTGATTTATTACGCAAATGTTTCAGAATATTCAGGATTATGCAGAGGGGAAATATGGAAATTCACTATAACTGTTGTAAAATCATATGCGTTACATTATTAGGATACACTTACTAATGAAAATGGATTTATATGAGAATATGTGTCCATGCGGTAAAGTTTAACCAGGGAAGACAGAAAGTAATTAAAGAAAACAACAAGGTTTAGAAAAACCTGGTTACATGCAGAATAGTTAATTTACAACAGATTTGTAGATAGATAGATAGAGATTTAGGTAGGTTAACATCCTATTCATTACAGTTTCTTTTCTAAATTTTTATAATTAACAGACTATTAGGGATTTACCCGTTAGAAATGTTCCATCTAAAGATTTGGGGCTAAGCCTCTCTACTTATATCTCATTTAATTTTTTGAATGATACATAGGCAACCTTTCCATTTATAAAGGCAGTTATTAATAGACTATAACAAAGTTATTGTCAATTAGAAGAGTTACTTCTAATGTGGGTCTAAAGTTCAAAACTGTTTTATTTATGCCTCACTTTTTTTTTCTGACAGTGGCGTGTTCGACAGTGACTGTGTCACGTTGTCAGGCAGCGCTGCGCACACTGGTGGTGTTTCCTTGGTTCCAGCCGACGTGTCTCTGCAGAGAGCCCCGACTCGACCCACAGTGCAACGCCTTCAGGGATCTCCTGTTCGATCACCCCTGCGTCTTCGTCAGCAGAAAAGGTACGCAGTCGCCTAGCTTTATATATCTATAGGGTCGCAAGCTAGATCTCTCTCTCTCTCTCTCTCTCTCTCTCTCTCTCTCTCTCTCTCTCTCTCTCTCTCTCTCTCTCTCTCTCTCTTGAAACTTATGGGTCTCGTCAATATACAGCCTTTTTCATTTTTATTTCTGTTATTTACGAGCCGTATGTGAATTGATTTTTGTACTTTAAGGACTTTTTAACATCGAAACATGAAAACTTCAGATTACATATAGAAGGCATACTGGCTTTTCAAACGTTAGAAAACGATGGAGGAGAACTAAGAGAAGATAATTTTATGGTTAGGAGGATCTGAATTAATTTTATCAATTATTAATATTTCTTAACCGATCACGAATGCATAGAAAACATCCTGAGAATATATTATTGCTCCAATCATATTTTCATCAGTAATCCTGCTAACTGAATTTTACTCTATTGGACACTATCACATAAACTAAGTTTTACGTGAAGCCAGAAAGTATATATACAAATCTATATAATATAAATGATTTGCAATATGAGGAAAAACAGAAGCAACAAAGGAGACTTAACGCACTAAAGGTGACCCTCCATAAATTTAGAAGTACAAAAGTATCCTTTCTAACTTCTACAGCAACTTATTCTCTCGAGAGAATAAAAATCAAGCAATGAAACTTCTCATAGGACCGAAAGTTAAAATTCCGAGCAACTTATGATACTATGCCGAACAACCCTTCCTTCCATTTGTGTATCATGCTTTTGCACCAAAACCTTCGAGTATTTTTATGTTTGACAATTTTTCCTGTCTACCAGATAATGAATTACATGAAAAAAAATCTAGGTAATACCTAACATAAACATGTATAAGTCACAGATAGATAGATAGATAGATAGATAGATAGATAGATAGATAGATAGATAGATAGATAGATAGATAGATAGATAGATAGATAGATATAAATATCCAAGTGTTCTAAAAGAATGGATAAATGAAAACACATACTACATTTTCATGATTCATGTTTCATCTTATCTTCAGCAAATCAGTTCATGAAAGCAAATCTCGAACATCCCTTCAACTACAATATCATTTGGAATCTAAGAGAAAGACAGACGGACAGACAGAAAGAGAGGGGTGGAGCAATGATAATTTCATAATTCTTTTATCAATGACTTTATGTTTGATTAAACGACAGTAGCTTATCTATTTAAACAATCAAATAATCCCATTACCTCAATGAGGGATAGTCATGATTATTCAAGAGTGAAAGGTAAACTAAAGATAAGTACGATGGTCATTAGTGTTTTTATATCAAAAAGAAATAACATGAGAGTGTCATTTTCGAATAAGACATCAAAAGTCCCAATAACACTTTGATTGTTAAATATTCAGCCTAAACACTGATTACTACATTATTGCTTGTAGGCTGAGTGTATATTTAAGCTATTTGTATGAGTATTTCAGCCGGTCTTTGACCAGTTTGCATATGACTGTTTAAATCCAAAGAAGTAGACAACCTATAATACTTATATTGGAGCCAGTAACGAAATAGAAGGGAATTAGGCTTTTATTTGAAAGTTGGATTTTGAATACTTTAAACTGATAATAAAACTATCATTAGATACAATCAAATATTTGTTTACTTAAACATTACTTTAGATACCTGTAGGTCTGAGCCCAATTTGATAATTGTAGGGAAAAATCTATAATATTTTGCACCCTTTACAGAATAATGAGAGAATGAAATAGAATGAGAGACCTTTTCAGGCTAATAAAAAAGCGAGTAAAGAGATGAATTAAGAAAGAACTGAAAAACTTCCAACTTGTTTAAAGAGATGTCGACTTTCCTAAAAGTTGTGAACTGGAAATCACTGGGAATTTGTTCAATATGATTGCTAATTTACCAGCAAAACTTCACATTTTCCACCAATTATCACTTCTGAAGGAATCATGGACGTTTATTTAGTACAAATTCATATTAATTATGGAAATCTCTTCAGAGCTTTTTGCATCAATCCATCCCCCATCTCATCCCACCCCCACCTCTCCACTCTTTCACTCTCTTTCTCTCTCGACATTGAATAAATAATTTTGATTCTCATTGATATCAAATGAATAGAATTAAACTAGAGACTCCTTTTGCATGTAAAACTTCATTCTTACATTGTAACATTTTCACTAATGATATTAACATTATGCAATAAATTACAAATAATTTGTTAATAAATTAGATTAAGAATGTAACGAGAATTTTTACAACGATAGATTTTGTAACATGAACGATAAATATCCTTTAGTTTCCTGTGTTTTATACTGTTCGTTAAATCCTTCAGCTTCAAGAACATTTTTGAACCCGAGTATGGTCTTTTCGTCTAGCTTCCTTCATCTATTTCCTTTTTCTGTTTTAACCATTTAAAATATTCCTTTGTATATTCAGTTCCCAATACATGTGAATTTAAATACAAGTAAGAGATTTAAACTGCCTTTCATATTTTTAAAGTTATAAAAACAAATATGT
>NC_089743.1:50652529-50677529 GCF_040412425.1 Macrobrachium rosenbergii
AAGAGAATAGACCCTTTCATAAGGGTACGCTAAATCCTAGCCTGAAATCAGACAGTTTTAGTTAAAGATGAGTGTTGGGACGTAATGATGCATTTTACGTACTCTAAAACTCTAATAACATGGTGGCAACTAACGCCCTCCGCATTCTCTCTCTCTCTCTCTCTCTCTCTCTCTCTCTCTCTCTCTCTCTCTCTCTATATATATATATATATATATATATATATATATATATATATATATATATATATATATATATGTGTGTGTGTGTGTGTGTGTGTGTGTGTGTGTGTGTGCAGGACCAAAAGGCTGAAGATGAAAGAAATCGGCATACATTAGAACTTCTGTAAGAAACGATTACATTTATATATTTCTTCATACTGTTGTATACCTCTTACCAAGCACTATATTAATTCGGATAGCCTTTACATTTTTTATAAATTTTCAACACGGTTCTGCTTAAATTTAACGATAACAGATTACAGCAGCGTAATAATAATATGAAATGATGAAAGAACTGTAGCCAATCCTCAGATGTATACCAGACTTTAAAAACTACATGCAATGATCATCTGTCCACTTGCTTACTTTGTTCATCAAAAGAAAATAGAGAACAAGTCTCTTGATCATTTCATAAGAGTAGTTTCATTTGATCGGTGTTTAATGAAAATGTAACCAAAAAATAAGCAGATGATATAGAATTGCAGCAACATGTGATCTCTATCACTTCTCTGGTTATAATAAATTATCATCATCAACATTTTACAAAGGACCATCACAACTTGTTCATGTAGTCAGTAAATGAATATAAGACACTACAATATGCTAATCATGAAGATATCAAGCAGCAACGAATAACACTGTATAGTCAGTTATTCATGTGCATATATAAAGTTACTTAAAATCTAACTATATATTAAATAATTTGCCTGAAACTCTGCTTTTAGGAAACTATACCGACAAGATATAGAAATAATGAGAGCTGTTCTGGCAAAACAGTGCTAAACATTCATATTATGGACAACTCCATGTAATCAACAGCTCCTTTGGTTATAACATTCGCACGAAAATAAAATAGGAACCAATAAGAACAAGTAAAGAATACGCTGAAGTTTCTTTCGCGCAATCGGGTTTTCTGTACAGCCGCTACAGAGTATAATTAAGGCCACCGAAAATAGGTCTACCTTTCGGTGGTCTCGGTATAATGCTGTATGAGCCGTGGCTCATGAAACTTTAACCACGGCCTGGTAGTGGCCTGTCTTATATCGTCGCCGGAAGCACGATTATGGCTAACTTCAACCTTAAATACAATAAAAACTACTGAGTCTAGAGGGCTGCAATTTGATATTCTTGATGATCGGAGAGAGGACGATCAACATACCAATTTGCAGCCCTCTAGCCTCAACAGTTTTTAAGATCTGAGAGCTGACAGAAAAAGTGCGGACAGAAGAAAGTGAGGACGGACAGACAAAGCCAGCACAGTAGTTTTCTTCTCAGGAAACTAAAAGGTCGATATATTTTCCCCCTGTCATGTTACACTCTAGACCAACGCTTTATTTCGAAGTAATTATACCAGCGCACATACACACTCTCATTTGCCTTCAGAGAGAAGCTTTAATTACCTACGGAGCATAACAAATTACCGACCGCAATTAACCTTAACCTCCCTAGGTGTTGAAAGATCCTGAAAAACTGAAAATAAAAAAAATGAAAGTCTTTCATATCAATATATCTTCTTTCATTTCTCCTTGAAGACGATTAAAACAGGTGAGAAAAACGACCTACAGTTAACATCACATACAGACATTGGTGTTTTATTTGATATTTAGCCAAATAAGTAAGTAAATAAATCAATAAAAAATAAATAAACAAACATCAATATACCCTATTTCATTTCTCCATGAAGATGGTCAAAACAAGAAAGGAAAAGTAACTACAATTAACATAAAGATCTTGTTTCATTTATTACCTAAATAAACAAATAAATAAATAAATAAATAAATAAATAAATAAACAAATAAATAACTATATATATTTATATATATATATATATATATATATATATATATATATATATATATATATATATATATATATATATATATATATATATATAATTATTTAAATAAATAAGAATCATTCTCTTTTTCTATAAACTTTATTGTTTCACCCAATTTAAGAGTAAAATTGCTGTTGCACCTAAAGAGCAACAAAATCATTATGCAGAACAGCGTTGCGTAACCTAATTCAAGACCCCTAGTGCAGCCATTAATAGGGAGTCTTCACACAATGGCCCCCCTTCCCCCTCCCTCCTCAGAAAAAAAAAGCCGTTTAATGGCCACCTCCGTTCTCTGCTATTAAACGCAGGGTAAACCCTAACTACTCGGCTGGGGTGCAAAAATTACTCTAATTTACATAACCGAACAAAAGGGAAACGACACGTCAGAGTTGGGCTTATTCTCTCTCTCTCTCTCTTGTCTTCTGTAGAGAACTACAGTAGTTTGTCCGCAACATTTTTCGTAAGGTATGTCTGGGCGAGGACTTGTACAAAAGAATATTTGTGGATAAGAGAAGGCTTATGGAATGGAATGGACTGTAGAGTTTAGGCCAAAGGTCAAGCACTGGGACCTATGAGGTCATGCAGCGCTGCAAAGGAAACTGAGAGTTGGTAGGTTTGAAAGGTGTAACAGGAGGAAAACCTCGCTGCTGCACTTTGAAATAATTGTTAGAAGTTGAATAGCAAGATGGAAGAAAGATAATATGGATGGAGGTACAGTAAAAGGAACGAAAGGGGTTGCATTTAGGGGACGAAGGCACGCTGCAAAGAACCCTAAGTCATGCCTAAAGTGCACCGCATGGAGTGCACTGACGGCGCTACCCCTCGACGGGAAAGAGAAAGCTTACGATAAAATCAAGAAAGACTGTTGGGGGCTTATGGTGTATATAAAAAGTTGGTGAAAGCGATTAAAAGTTTTTAATGTAGGAAGCAAAACTTGCACTGGAATATGTAAATAAGTGAATGAACGGTTCGCGCTTTATGTAAAAGTAGGTCTTGGCTGTGTAAGGGTTCATGTTTGTAGATACTTGAAGAGGTAAATGATTATGAATAAATATAAACAAGAAAAAGGTTTTTTTGTTAAATGGAAACCAAGAATACCAGGCAATGAATGTTAATATGAAACGTTGATGAATAATACCGAAGAACAAATATGTTTGTCGATGGCAGCGCGAGAGAAGAAAGAGTCACAAAATCAGAGAGGTAACGAAGGTCTGCAAAAGATTGGAAAGCCACGGCTCGTCTATGTCGCCAAGGTTAAAATGTATGAATTAATTGTTGAACCAACGCTCTTTTATATGGTAATTAATACAAATGAGAAGAGAAAGGTTAAAACTACTGAGGTAATATTTTTTTTTTTGTAGTATACTTGATGTAAGAAAATATGAAAGAAATAGTAAAAATTTTCATATTAGGGAAAAGATGATCCATACTTGTTTGAGATGGCATAATCATTTTAAAGACGACAGGACCATATAATTCGGATGTAGTAGAGGGGAAGAAAAGAGGCCCAGCGATGGCGAGATTATTCCAAAGAAGGTATTGCAGAGCAATCTTCTTAATACCGAGAAACAGCAGTGATACACAGAAGATAGTGGTGAATGTTACGGTGTGAGTAGGGAGTTTTTTGACGCGATGCTTATGGGCCTTGTTCACAGGCAGTGTAATGGTTAGTACTATACTACTGCATAGTTCGAACATAAATCCAATACACAATTTTGTTGATTTCGCTATGGATCCATTCCCGTTAAGAGATTCATCATATATATATATATATATATATATATATATATATATATATATATATATATATATATATATATATATATATATATATAAATCTCTCTCTCTCTCTCTCTCTCTCTCTCTCTCTCTCTCTCTCTCTCTCTCTCTCTCTCTCTCTATATATATATATATATATATATATATATACATATATATATATATATATATATATATATATATATATATATATTTATATTTATATATATATATATATATATATATATATATATATATATATATATATATATATATATATATATATATATATATATTTATATGTGTGTGTATTTATGTATTATATGTATATATATATATATATATATATATATATATATATATATATATATATATATATATATATATATATATATATGTATATAATATGCAACAATGGAGAGAAAAAGACATAAGGATTATCCCATTATTGTGAAGCGCTCTTTCCCGACTGAGTCTACCCAGCCTCGAGGGAGTAATTAAACCCAGCAAATGAGATTCATGTTTTCGTTCAAAGAAATATATTTTTGTGGCTGATATTCTTTTTTTTTTTTTTTGAGGATCTTCTGTTGTTCTCTCTTGCATGCAGAGATCTATTTCCTGGGGAACAATAAATTGTTGATTCATTATGGAAAGGATGAGATCTATTGGCCAATTACGTTATAACTGCACAGAGAATTTCGGAAATATTTTCATACTACCAAAAGGGAATAATACCTTTCTTTTATTTTATATCTTTTTAAATAATCCTCATATCCGAGGTTAAACTTATCATTAGCTATTATTTTTTAATAAAAGAATTAAGGATATTCAGAAGAAATTCTTGTTATTACCAGTATATAAGGCAAGTAGTCTGTCAACCGTAAATAAAAATAAACATCTGATGGTCTAAGATTACATTGATATTGAAGTAATTTTGTAATTAATCATGTAATTAAAAATATACAAAACACAACAAATCCCATACAGACCGATGTGGATCACGTCACCCCTTTTCTTAAAACAAATGAAATTGATCTATAAACAAGTAAGAAATGCGCCGAAGTTTCTGCGGTGCAATCGAGTTTTCTGTACAGAGTATAACCAAGGCCACCGAAAATAGATCTATATTTCGGTGGTCTCGGTATAATGCTGCATGAGCCGCGGCCCATGAAACTTTAACCAGGGGCCGGTGGTGGCCTGTCTTATATCGTTTCCAGAAGCACGATTATGGATAACTTTAACCTTAAATAAAATAAAAACTATTGAGGCTAGAGAGCTGCAATTTGATGTGTTTGATGATATGGAGGTTGGATGACCAACATACCAATTTGCAGTCCTCTAACCTCAGTAGTTTTTAAGATCTGAGGGCGGACAGAAAAAGTGCGGACGGACAGACAAAGCCGGAACAATAGTTTTCTTTTGCAGAAAACTAAAAAGCGACAGTTTTTTTTCTGTGTTAGTCTCCTACGCCTTCCCTCGTTTAAAAACACGACGTTTTAATCAAGTCAAATCTCAATCGGAAAGAAGAAACTGCTGATCTAATTAAGCCACCTACTTGGGAAATTAGGCATAATTTCATCTAATGTCATAACACAGAGAATCAAATGTCAAGGTGAAATACGTCAAGCTTGATGTAAGAGTGATGTAACAGCTGAGCAAGTAATCAATAAGTGGACGGAAATTGGGCTAGATAGACAGACAGACAGACAAACAGAAAGTTAGACAGGCAGGCAGAGTCTGTAATAAGTGTTTATTTCTTTATTCTGCTCCTGTCTACACAAAGTAAGAAATAAAAAAATATAATACTTCCATTTTCCAGTTATTTTTAAACTAGTATTTGTTTGATTCAGTATTTGTTAAGTTCTCAATTCTACTATTGCGTATAAAGATAAGGAATGAGAAAAAAATATAATGCTCATATTTTTCAACTATTGCATATCTGGAGAAGCCTACAAAGAATAAGAAATGGAAAAAATATGATACTCTATTTTCCAAATGTTATACATATGGAAATAAACGCCCCCCCCCCACCCCACCATCTCGCTTGAAGAAAAAGAATGTCTTTCTGTTACCAGACGTAGATTACCTTCGTCATAAACTCTTTCTGAGATTTTGAAATCTTCTGAAACGTCTGGTTACACTAAGGTGTTGATGTTTTTGAAAGTTAGAGATATTTATACGAATATAACGTAATTTCTAAGGAGTTGGGTTGTTTTATACAATACCTCTCCTTTTGTCTATTGTGTTTTAAACGTATTGCCAGTGTTTTAAACGAGTTTTTTTTTGGTGTTTTATATATATATATATATATATATATATATATATATATATATATATATATAAATATATATATATATATATATATATATATATATATATATATATATATATATATATATATATATATATATATATATATATATATATATATGTACACACATATATATATATATATATATATATATATATATATATATATATATATATATATATATATATATATATATATATACAGTATATATGTATATATACATACACACACACACACACATACATATATATATATATATATATATATATATATATATATATATATATATATATATATATATATATATATATATATATATATATATATATATATATATATATATATATATATATATATATATATATATATATATATATATGTATATATACATACACACACACACACACACATATATATATATATATATATATATATATATATATATATATATATATATATATATATATATATATTACGTGTTACTTGTGATCGTATAACATACATATAGTCTAACTACTTTGCACTTATTTCAGGATGCGTTACCTCCGTCCTCCCATCCCACAACCCCGTGATATCGACTTTGCTTATCTCCTTGATGAGGCGAGTTGTTAACGGCCGGTCATTGGAATGAATGTTCACGGGGGAATTTCGTTCATAAGTAATGCCGTTTTCTTCATTACGTGATAATGGAACCATTTTCATCTCCTTTAAAGGCGCAGTCACTGCCTTTGAAACGTTATCTCCTCATTTTGCTTTCTAAGGAGAGAGGAATTTCTGGCAGGAAAATCTC
Source organism: Macrobrachium rosenbergii (assembly GCF_040412425.1). NCBI lineage: Eukaryota > Metazoa > Arthropoda > Malacostraca > Decapoda > Palaemonidae > Macrobrachium > Macrobrachium rosenbergii. The sequence goes on from NC_089743.1 coordinate 50,659,445, forward strand.
CTTGTGCAAGAATTTTTCAATCTTCTCTTGATTTTCTGGTCGCTAAAGAAGTGTATTTTTTTCATTGAACTTATTATTATTATTATTATTATTATTATTATTATTATTATTATTATTATTATTATTATTATTATTATTAATTTTTCAACCTTGGTGCGACTTTCGGGTCGCTATAAAAGGATATTTTTTCATTGAACTTATTATTATTATTATTATTATTATTATTATTATTATTATTATTATTGTTATTATTATTATTATTATTATTATTATTATTATTATTATTATTATTATTATTATTATTATTAATTTTTCGATCTTGGTGCGAATTTCGGGTCGCTATAAAAGTATATTTTTCATTAAACTTGTTATTATTATTATTATTATTATTATTATTATTATTATTATTATTATTATTATTATTATTATTATTATTATTACTATTATTAGTTTTTCAATCTTGGTGCGAATTTCGGGTCGCTATAGAAGCATTTGTTCTCATTGAACTTATTATTATTATTATTATTATTATTATTATTATTATTATTATTATTATTATTATTATTATTATTATTATTATTATTATTATTATCAATCTTGGTGCGAATAACGGGTCGCTATAGAAGTATATTTTTTCATTGAACTTATTATTATTATTATTATTATTATTATTATTATTATTATTATTATTATTATTATTATTATTATTCAAAGGAAGCTATAACATTGTCGTTCCTTACGGAATTATCTTAGCGAAGTTAAATAACGTCATGATAACTTTATCCTTGTTAGCCGGTAATTAGCTTATTGAACATGTTTTATTGAAAATACGGCAGAGTTGCACTCTCTTTGAGTACTAAATTGAGCAAATTTAGTTTTAAAGGTAGCTGAAATATGTTAACGAATGTATGAATTTAATTTAAAAGTTACCAGAAGTGAAACCATTGTCGCTGGTATAGAGGTTAGTGTCTTGACATGCCACTCAGATGTCATCAGTTCGCGCCTCCCCAAGGTCGATGAAAAATCACTTGCCCTGTATCATGATCAGTTACTGCCGCGGTGTGGGGTCTGTGGTGGGTGGTTCAAACCAGCATTCTTTGGAAGCTTGAATTTCGAGTCAGTGGCCCTGTGTGCTTGTACCATATGAATAGGTTTCATCTACTGAATAAATACAATGAAAATAAATAAATATTATCAGTGTGATATATTATAAAGATATTTAACAATAATTTATTGCTGAAATAAGTTTGGATTTTGTTACCTTGTTCCTAAAAGGTAATTTATTACTGGTGGTCAGTATCATTTGTTTTGTACATATTCAACACATTCAACAGTTCGTGTATTAACTTTTACTCAGTGGAAATTCAACATCGAAATTTAAGAAAACGGGAAGAAAAAATTACAATCTGATGACTAATATAGGTGCCTAATAAGCTAGATTTAATAAGTGACGTGTGTCATGGAAAATAAGATAAAATTATCTCTAAAGTTCAAAATATTGGGAACGATATATATATATATATATATATATATATATATATATATATATATATATATATATATATATATATATATATATATATATATATATATATATATTATATATATATATATATATATATATATATATATATATATATATATATATATATATATATATATATATATATATATATATATATTGTCATAAAGCACACCAAATACCTAGTTATTACACAACTAATCACAGAATTCAGAAATTTACTTCACTTCAGCCAGATACCTGATCTCTCATAACAATAAGAATTACAACTGAGTATTCTAAAGGTAACAGTGATCCCTTAAAAAAGCTCATCAATCACATGAAAAATCAAACTAAGTTTATCAAGACTAGTGCAAGGTGTTAACAGTTAAACAATAAATATACTAGAGTAAAAGGGCATCACTCCATCAAACAACTTTAACTGTTTCCCTGGTCTTAATTCACTTCAGCAAAACTAAAGGAACAAAACATGTTTATAACTTTGCCTTATGCACACACAATTAATCCCAATCACTGGTGGTCAATAAATGAAACATTGTTTTAAAAATTGTTAAATACAAAAATCTATTTTCAAATTCAAAATTTATAATTAGAATTCACAGTCTGAAATATTTACTATTACTTGAAAACAACACAAAATTTAATTCATTCTTTAATTAAATTGTTAAGCAAAACTAATCCACAAAAACTTTAATTTATTAAGGAATTAAATTAGTCAAGCAAAATTTAAACTATCAAGAATTACGCAATATTTGAAAAGAAAATCTTAATAAATGAAAATTAAATCAAGTATGCCATGTTAAATTATTAAGAAATATTTAAAATGCTAAGTAAATATATGTGAAATCACAAATATACAAACTGAGAAAAATAAAGAGATTGTAAACACAAGAACACACAAAAATATACAAAAGATTTATTAATAATAATTTCACTAAGGCAAAATTTCTTTTAGCACACCTTACTATACCATGGTAATAATAAGTAAATTTTATTTACCTTACACAAGCTTGTGAAAATCTTTGCAAAATCACGCAGCTGCTTTAAATTCACAAAACACACATTTTTATCAGGCACTGCTACTAAGTTTTTACACTTCTCCTACACTCAGATCTCAAAAGCTAAGTTTAATACTAGTGACCACACTAACACTTTACGTTAATAATTACTCTCTTTTGAAGAGAGAGAGAGAGAGAGAGAGAGAGAGAGAGAGAGAGAGAGAGAGCCAAACTGATCGATCTCTCAAATAAGAATGAATAGATCTGAGATTCCAGTAGGAAATTAAAACACTGAAGTGACGTCATTAAAGCATTTTGGGAACGAGATACAAACGTTCTAGAAGGAAGATGATGTAATCGATTGAGACATTTACACTCCCAAAAGGACATACAGTAAGTGATCAGAGCAATGTAATCTTAAACATGACGCAACTGTCATGAGTTTCAGTGCAACACTTGTTCATATTCCTCAAAAGGTACATGTCTCCTTCTCATACAGAAAAAAGCTTTTACAGAAACCTTTACACGATCTAATTATGACTGGCATGTTTTAAAAACAAAACAAAAAACCAGAGTTGGTTTCCAGAACAGATCAGCAATTGTTCTTCCCAACCTTCGCTAGGACACGCGTGTTCCTCATTTACTACGTTACTATTAAAAATGTATTATTAATTCTAAATTACGCTGTTAAGTTATCTAAATCACTAATGCTTTTGAGATCTGACACTACACTACATATGATATTTCAATAATTATTATCATTACACATAATACATGATAAATAGAAGAGTAAAAATACCAGAGCTATGGAAAGACATGTTACAAGGCAACATCATGTATATATATATATATATATATATATATATATATATATATATATATATATATATATATATATATATATATAATTCTAATAGCCACAATGTGGCTATTAGAATTACATATGTGTCTGGTAAAAGTGACCAGTAGATTCTACATATATATATATATATATATATATATATATATATATATATATATATATATATATATATATATATATATATATATATATATATATATATATATATATATATATATATATATATATATATATATATATATATATATACATATACATATACAGAGAGAGAGAGAGAGAGAGAGAGAGAAAGTGGGAGAGAGAGAGTGGATGGGAAGGAAAACTCATTTCGTTATTTATAGTCTTGTTTCACAACAAACTGTCATAGCTTAATGTTGAGCAAATTATTTCCCCAGAAATTATGCATATTCGCAACCATTAGCTCTTCAGCCATTTTCTTTTTAAATGGAACAGAGTGCTATTAGAAACAAAATACAAGCAATAAACAGATTCAGAAAAAATGATTGTATTTACTATCAGTAACACTAATATGATTAATAATCAGGTATGAACCAGTCCACAATGGCATAATTATAGGTTATATGTCAAATTTATGTCGAGTAGAAAGAGTGTCCTTTCAACTGTGAATTCCAAACAGCAAATATATCTCAGTGCAAAGTATTTACTCTATAAACAGCAACCTTCTCGTATTTACGCCGTAAATTTCTCGCGAGACATTTCGGTAAATCACTTTAAATCACTTTTATGGCCGAGAGTTGACAGTAACTGCCAAGTATTAATTAAGTGATGAAGTTCAAACCGCCATGAAAAGTTCACATAATTATCGTTTGCTCTTGCTAATCCAATATTTTCGCGCGACGTGCCCACATAAAAAAAAAAAAACAAGTAAAAAATGCGCCAAAGTTTCTTCAGCGCAATCGAGTTTTCTGTACAGCGTATGATCAAGGCCACCGAAAATAGATCTATCTTTTGGTAGTCTCGGTATAATGCTGTATGAGCCGCGGCCCACGAATCTTTAACCACTGCCCGGTGGTGGCCTATCTTATATCGTTGCCGGAAGCATGATTATGGCTAACTTTAACCTTAAATAAGATAAAAACCACCGAGGCTACAGAGCTGCAATTTGATACGTTTGATGATTGGAAGGTGGATGATCAACATACCAATTTGCAGCCCTCTAGCCTCAGTAATTTTTAAGATCTGAGGGCGGACAGAATAAAGTGCTGACGGACAGACAAAGCCGGCACAATAGTTTTCTTTTACAGAAAACTAAAATAGTTCAAAGGAGGTCACACTAAAAATGTGGTTTAGGAGACTGTCTATTTATTCTGTGACAAGTGGAGCTGCCTCACTCGTTCTCCATTTACTGAACTCAGTCTGCTGTTCCCTATCACTCCCTTGTTAATTTGCTTTGGTAAAATATCAATATTATGAAACTAATATTAAGTTGCAGAAAGTCTGACTTCAGATAAGGATATACAGGTTTTACTGAAACTTCTTTTTTTTTATCCCAAATAAATAGGCATTGTGCTGTAGCCATCAAGAGTATAAGGATTACAGTCCCAAAGAGCAAACAAATACGAAACATTCACAGGTTTGTAACTCACAACCTCATCTGGACTTATTCTTACAGCATAGTTTTGCAGACTTGATGGCAGCACCTTTTCTTTCTTTCGTAAAACTATCAATTTTCTAGAGACTTATCTTTGACAAAACGGCATTAATAAATTACGTGTATATGTACCTTCAACTTCAACAAAAAATAGGCCATGGCTGTAAAAAGGTAATCATATATGAAATCGAAAGATATACGACATTCTAATTTTCGAAGCTCATCAGTTTATACTGAAAATTACTACATTTACAAGAAAATACTCGGTGCTTAATTTTTTGTTTTTCCACCTTTTTTTTTGGTAAACCTGCAATTTAGATATCAAGTGAAAGTTTGCATTTCTTCTGCATCATTTATATTCCCTCCTGAGATAAGTAGACATTGATTTACCTAAAGTATAACAAGGAAGTATTTATATCTTTAAAAATCATATATATATATATATATATATATATATATATATATATATATATATATATATATATATATATATATATATATATATATATATATATATATAAATATATACATATATATATATATATATATATATATATATATATATATATATATATATATATATACATACATATATATATATATATATACATATATATATGTACACATATAATATATATATATATATATATATATATATATATATATATTTATATATATATATATATATATATATATATATATATATATATATATATATATATATATATATATATATAATATATATATATATATATATATATATGTACACATATAATATACATATATATATATATATATATATATATATATATATATATATATATATTTACTCGTATATATATATATATATATATATATATATATATATATATATATATATATATATATATATATATATATATATATATATATTTGTCACCGTTAGCCTACTAAGACAGGCAAATCTCTTCTCATGCTTTCTAAACTTTTAACAGTTTGAGGACTTTTTCTTGTTTTCCGATTCCACTTTCTGAGGTTCTCGAGTTTTTCTTATTTCACCACAACTTTATTCTTGGTTTGAGTGGCCGTTGCCCTAATGAGCCTGGTCCACTTCCTCCTGTCACTTGCATGCAACTTTCTTTTGTCCCCATTATATGTGCTGATTCAGTTGCCCAATTTAGACAACTCATCATTCTGTCTTCTGTTCAAACTAGCCCTTAGCCCATGACCTCATTTCTGAACCTGACCTGAGCTGCTTTTTTCCTTTTCGTCTTTATTATTTATCGTATAATTTGATTTCATTCTTTCCTCTTAATTCACTTCCCATTTTGCGATATTTTTCTCTTGATTGATTAATCGCTTTACCCCTGTTTTCTACTCAATTCGAACGCATCTGTTTTCTTTATATTTGTCTCTAACTATCGTTTTATCTTCCTATCATCTTTCATGTTAAAGGGATCTATTGATCCTTCTGCTAATACTATAGCCCCATAATTTCAGCACACCAAATCACCTTTAACATTTTATATGAACATGAATCAGTATAATTTAGATTTCTTTAATTAATACGTACTCTCTGGAACTCCTTATTAAAAAAAATCGGCATGTAAGCTTAACCTTGTAAGCGTAGGTCAGTACCAAAATGAACTTTTTATTATTTTTCTGGTCAAAAAATATTGAAATGATATTTATGAATACCTTTCAAAAAATACGAAACTTAAAGTTCATTGTAAACGGCGATTTTTAGTATTGTCCTTTTATTAAAATTGCAGTATGGTAACCTCAGGCAATGAAGGGCAGTATATTTTCTGTTACATCCTTTTTGGAAATTTAGCGTTTAATTCGAATGGAAAAGCCCTCTTGTATTACTTCGCATAAAAGATGATAATCATTCAGGTGATATGAGCTTTCACGTAGAGCTAAATCAAGATCTTAACAGGAAACAGGAAGGATCATCCATGCCACTGAAAAGGAAGAAACAAGCAAAAGAAAGAATGGAAACCAATTATTTTTTTATTCCTGAAATACCCGTTGCTGTGTGAAGAAAACAAACATGTGTTCATATATAATCCCCATCTGTTTTGATAACGTTTAGCAGTTCAACATTCATTATTTGATGTGTAAACACAACGACTACAATCTATGAACTCTTTACTCCCCGAGTTACTTCTTTTTTGCGTCCATTTTACACTAAAATACTTTGCAATAGGATTGACTAAATAACTACAGTTTTTTTGGCAAAAGAAGTTATTATAAATAGCCATTCATGTATAAGATCTTAAAGAAACTACGATGCATTATTAATGAGAAAATATAATGGAGTAATTATAGATATTATAATGCTAATTTTATTGCCTAGCGTGGTGTATAATAAAGCACTGTAAAACAAAATACATTTTTTTTGCTACCTATCTGTCTATCTCTTACTCTGCTATCTATCTCTCTATCTGATAAAATAAAATATTAGTGTATTTATTTCCAAATTCATGCCATCCATTCATATTTTGGTATATTTTTAAAGCCGGATCCTCTAAAATAAAAAAATATTCTGCATTACTAAATTAACAAATTAATGTTTTAGAAATTTTAATGTTTCATTATAGCATCACTTTGTTTTCCCCACATATAAATAGACATCGAGAGCTATGATAATCCATCCTATTCATAAGACATATTTCACATAAATAGATTTTCCGTTGATAATATAATTATCCAGTTAATTAGCAGAGAGCTTTCCAATCACGAAATGGACATCTGTCATCAATACGACGAATGAGCAAATTACAATAGCCATTACTCAGCAAATACCACCTTAATTCGTAATCAGTTATTAGGGCAATCCTATTTCGTGTGTGATTTCGCCTAGTGATTTACGTAATTTAGTTTTCCTCTGAATAATATTCGGCGCTTGTGTTACCTCAGTTTTTAATTTCAATTTATATGGTCAATTAATCCTTAATTAATGATCTGCTTTCTAAAGAACTATAACCTTCCAGAATAGTTGAAAAGGGTGTTTTATAAATAAATGTATGATCCACTTAAAAAACATACATAGGCTATATACTGTATATATGTCACAGACAGATAGCGAAACCAAGCATTTCGCGAAATGCCTGAATTTTCAGACATATAGCAAAATGCACTTAGGGACATAATTTTGATCCTCCCACGGGCTTGTACTAAACACGGCGAAACAGTGACTCACCTACACTGTTTCGCCCTGTTTAGTACTAGCCCTTGGGGGATCAAATGTATTTCACTGTGTTTAGTCCTAGCCCCTGGGGATCAAATGTCCCTAAGAGCATTTCGCTATCTGCCTGAAATTTCAGGCAGTTCGTGAAATACCTGGTTTCGCTATCTGCCTGTAACATATATACTTGCATGTATTCTTTAGTTCGTTAACTGGAATTAGCATGTTACTGATATTTCGGATTTGTAATGGATATTAGTTATCTAGTAAAGCAGTATTAAATAAAAAATAACCTTATTATTGACTTTAATGTATTTACAACTTCAGCTGTGTGTTATTAAGAATCCCAACCCTGATCTTCTATCTGGAATTGGGATCATTTTGTACTTCCTTTTCTCTCGTACCTGAAACCTTTGGAATTCTCTGATGACTGTTGTTTTTTTTATTCTCCAGTCAACTGTTAACTGCTACGCTTATAACCCTTACCTACTCAATCCTGAACTCTTGAATAATTTCCACCACCATACAGTATTTTCAGAAAAAGTGTGGAGCTATTTTTCTAAGTTTTTGAATAATCCCTTTCCCAGAGGATAGACTGAGAGAGGGAGAGATTATTTAATAAATTTATTACGCCCAAAGACGTCAAACAAAGTTACATATTAGCAGTTACTTACAGTACATCAGAAATCAACAGAAAAAAAATTACAGCAGAGAGAGAGAGAGAGAGAGAGAGAGAGAGAGAGAGAGAGAGAGAGAGAGAGAGAGAGAGATCTAGGAACATCCATTATGTAGTTAGTGAGAGAATTACTTTTATCAGATTTACAAGGAAAGAAATTGATACACTGAATGAGTGATTTTACAAAGTAGAGAACATATGCTTACCAATGTAAAGAGAGAGAGAGAGAGAGAGAGAGAGAGAGAGAGAGAGAGAGAGAGAGAGAGAGAGAGAGAGAGAGATCTTAATAAAGTTGATAAGACAATTTCCTCTATCAGCTTTACAAGGAAACAAATTGATACACTGAATGAGTGATCTCGTAAAGAACATACGCTTACCAATATAAATAGACGGAGAGAGAGAGAGAGAGAGAGAGAGAGAGAGAGAGAGAGAGAGAGAGAGAGAGAGAGAGAGAGAGAGAGAATTTCTGAAACGTAATGTCTCCTGACGACCAAGAGGGGAAAGTTTCAAAGGGGGAAGAAACTTTTAGTGAGTTGTCGCTACTTTTCTTGCCAACAATTTACATGGGTAACAGTTTCTGTCCATTATCTGTCAAGGTTTGTTTGTATCTGTCCTGAGTGTCAGTCTCAAATCAGGGTTAGTGACTGACGGACAGCGTTATTAAATATTTACCTGTTCACTAACACTAGGAGGTCTTTGAAATAACTGTATCCAGATGATCTTTAAAGGTTGGATTTTTCGAAGAGATACGTACCATAGAAAGAACGAAACACACATAGATAAAGTTGTAAACATCAATATACGGAAAGAATAAAGAACAGAACTGAATAAGAATACATACATACATACATACATACATACATACATACATACATAAGCAAACCGTTTTCTTTTTCAATGTTGTGCTTTCCGGCAATGATGTTATTTTTATCTATTTGGCAAAACCTCCAAAAGTATAAATACAGTAATCTCTCTCTCTCTCTCTCTCTCTCTCTCTCTCTCTCTCTCTCTCTCTCTCTCTCTCTCTGCTGCTGCTGCCTTTTCCTCATATCTTGTGCTCTTATTTACCATGATTATGATCCAAAACAGTCAACTAACCATCAAGTACAAAATTAACCGCTTAGCCTCAAGACAATAGAGACACAGCGGATAATAACAGAAAATGCTTTTATGCTTTGTTTAAACGGATTTTATTATAGTTTTTATTATCCGGATGAATTGAAAGACCACTAATTGCAATCTTTAATTTTAATAAAGCATTAGTAAAACACTAATCCCGTTTCATTGCAGATGTGGATATGCATCCGATGTTGCAAATCCCCACTTGCGAGCGAGCGGCCAACATCTGCATGGATAACGCGTATTGCAAGCAGAGGTTGGAATTCTTCAAAGGAACGTGCCAATTTCGAGACGGCCACTGCAGAAATCCCAACAGGTAGGTCCCAAACATCAAAGTCTAAAACAGTAATTTCTAAAGTGTTTATGTACCCATATTCTACACGAGTTCATATTTCGAAAACTTCTCTCAGTTACACTGGTAAATGTAGAGGCATGAATGTATATTATTATACATAATTATATATTATGCATATATAAATACATATATATGCATGCATACAGACATATATGACCTTTGTCGCTTACACAATTGTTCTGTGCATTAATACAATTAATAACAGGACCTCATTTAAACTGGATGGTACCTAACGGAGATTTTTATTCAGGAAAAGTTACAAGCTTTCTGGGATTAACAGGCCTCATCGTCTGGTATCCGTAGAGCATGGGTATGTATATATATATATATATATATATATATATATATATATATATATATATATATATATATATATATATATATATAATAATGTGTGTGTGTATGTGTATATATATATGTGTGTGTGTATGTATCCATGTATATATATATATGTATGTATGTATGAGCAAATGTACGTATGAGTTTATGCATTAACTGAAAAATCTGCATTTGGAATAGCATGGACTGATATCAGCGAGGAAACATCATAAGTCTCTAACTTTAATATACCATAATACTTTAATACCAAAGGCAATATTTACCTATAGTATGATGTTTGGGAATTAATAGCACTTAATTCGTTCTCCGCAGGGCAAATTACATGGGAATTACAAACTTGTAACCTATATATCCCTTTAAAAAAACATGAAAAAATAGGTAGTCTAGGGATTTCGAATGGGTTCGTTGGAGTACATAAACCAAAAAATAATGATTTAGGTTTTTTTTTTTCAGGCAATACAGGGTAACATTTTTTGGTGGAATGTCCTTGTGTGTAAAGTACGGTTCTTTGTTTTACTGGTGATTGGTTTGTGTATGTATATATTAATTTCATTGACCTCTTTTCTAGCGATTCACTGTCACCATAAAATCTTCGTTACTTAATTCCATCTTCATGTGAGAACGGTCGAATACTGTACTAATTCGCCAGCTCAAGTAGCGCTGTAAATATAAGGCTGCAGGCAATAAGCTTAAAAAAAGTGTTTTTCCTGTACGAATTCTGGTAATGCCGAGGTACTGAACCTCATATTTAATATACAAACACACACACACACACACACACACGCGCGCGCGCGCGTGCGCGTGCACACACATTATTTATCTGCTGGAAGCGATAAGTTTACATTGAGACTTGTGAGATTAACTAAAAGAGTTGCCAAGATGAGCTAGACACTTAAAAATATATAAGATAAATAATAAAAAGAACTATGTATGACTTGAGAGTATGGGGCATTCCCGCACCATTTTTGGGAACATTCAAGATTTTTACTTTTACGCTTACGGACTGATTTGCAATAATGCTTCAGCCTAGATTAACAAGGCATGGAAGGGAAATAATTTTTCTCTGCAACTTTTCTCCTCTTTAATCACTGCATAGTGGAACCACTTAACCACTTATACTTTTGGTTGAACTGATAGTCATTACTTTGAGGAAGAACCGAGAGCTAAGATTTAAGAACCTGTTTTTACTTAATGACAACCAAATAGATTTTGCCAGTCTTCGTGCTGTGATAATATCAGTTGAAAGCCAGGTACAGAATTATATCCTATTAATTTAATAAATGTATATTTTATCATTAATTTCGTTAGATATAATCGAGGTATTAGAACATTTCACGTCCTCTCTAGCATAGAAGTAACCAAAGAGATTTTGCCAGTCTTCATGCTGTGATAACATCAGTTGAAAGACAGGTACATAATTATATCTTGGAAATTTAGTAAATATATATTTTATTACTAATTGCCGTATTAGAACATTTCAGGTCCTCTTTAGCATAAAAGTACCAATTTCAAGAATATCTTAGAAAGTTGCCGAACCACCAGATGACCATTACATACGTTTTTTATATTCTCGTGAACAATATTTACATTGGATAATTATACATCAACATTCCAAATTCGTAAGGCAGCGTAGAATTATTAGGAAATCGTAGAAATTAATACCTTTATGAAAGCGTTTAAATAAGAAACCTGAACATTCCTTCCGATCTTTCAAAATGTTATTGTTGAACCGGGGAGAATGTAAAGCGTTTACATATTCGTTTTCCATATCTTCAGTTCAGTTTGCTCTGCTGCGTTATGCAATAAAAAGCTCCTGATCCTTTCTGTATGTAAAACAGATTCAACGTGAGGCGACTTATATATAATATATGTCTTTTGTAGGATATTAAATGTTTAAACAAACCGACCTGAATTGTAAGGTTTTGCATATAATTTTAAGCTATATGTTATGATAAAATATTAACCAAAATATAAATCATTACCATTTCATATCAAGTGCCTGTTATTTTGCTGTAATTATTATTGCAGTTTCCTCTTTCCATTCATCAATCAAAGTGGTTCTGATTTTTCAAGTTCATGCTAGCAAGTCTACTTTACTTGGGAGAAACACGTCTTTGATTTATTGCTTGCATCTGTGGATACTGAATCTTCTCATAAATACTTAGACTTGAAATAGAATAGGTAACATCTGCAAAAAGCATCGATCATAAAGAAGCCAAAAGTGATTGCTTAATGGTGTTTAAATGCAGAGTATGCCATTAAGAGATATCACTGCCTCAGGAAACTCAGGTACGAACCATTGTCGCAGGACACAAAAGCATTCCAGGGGTTTGATCAATTTTAACTGGCCATCGTATTCTTGCATGACCATGAAAAGTTATGAATAGGATGGACCCGGACGAAGAATTATTGGATACGTTTCACAGAAAGTAATATGCTGAGCAATTCCAACCTAATTGTCTATTTCAAAGTTCAGTAACAGCAGAGCTGTACCCATTTATCCAGGATTAAATCTCCCTTTATCCACGCTTGCATTCGATCATAACAGATGTCAACCGTGATTTTCTTTACCAAAAACCCGTCAACTTGCAATCTGGGGATGTTCAAAACCCCTCTTTACCTGTGACACCATCCTCGTTCCTAAGACCTCAGTCTAGAAGATTTGTATTGATTTGAGGTGTCTTAAGTGTGTTTTTTCCCTGTCAAATTAAAATGCATAATTTTTTTTATATTTACCATCAGAATGGAGATAGTCAGTATTGTTTGGTTGGTGATAGCAAGGACAAAAAAATTTAAACAGTTAGTGAATTAGATTAAAATATGGCCTAAATACTTTCGGTATAAAGTACTTAGAATAAGAAGATGCGTGGATAAGGAAATTAATTATAAGGAAACTTTTTGCATGCTATTGAAATATTCCTAATTTTTGCCTTCTGCTCACGGAATTGGCATTAAAGCCCGATCGTTCAGTATGTTGCTATGAGATTTTCGTAAAATACAGGAGTCTTCTGAATTATTATGGCAAAGAAACTTCTTTCAGAAATAGCTTAAAAAGCTCGAACGTTTGCCAAGACAAGACCTTTCTTTGAGGGAACATATTTTCCTTATTACAGATGGCACCGAAAATAATTGGAATAATTCAGCTCTCGTAAAATAACCATAGCTTTATGAAACCTGTCTTTACAGAGGATTCTAAATAGCTGTAATGTCTCGCAGGAGAACGAAATTTCCGGAGAAAAGTGTTTAAAAAATGCAACATATTCGTTAAGTACAGACAAATGCCAAATTACACGTACTCTACAGCAACGCGACAATCATACACACTAATACGTATATGTATATACAATCATGAAGCTACAAATTTTGTTTAATATCCAGTTCACGCTACTTCAGGAATATCCCCGATGGAGAATTATCACCGAAGGAGAATTTTATAAGTTATAAATGGATTGGTACCGCCGGGTTTCGATCCCTCGACACACTACCTTCCAATAACTCCAGTCGACGGTCAAACCACTGAGCCACCAAGAGAGGTTACTCAATCGCCGTCGACTGGAGCTGTTGGAAGGTACTGTGTCGGGGGAGCGAGACCCGGCGGTGCCGATCTATTTATCACTTATAAAATTCCCCTTCGATGACAATACCCCATCGAGGATATTCTCGAAGTAGCGTGAATTGGATATGAAACAACATTTGTAGCTTCATGGTTGTATATAAATCACTGTGATAAAAATTTCATGTACATATATAGTCGTATATATATATATATATATATATATATATATATATATATATATATATATATATATATATATATATATATATATATATATACATACATACATACATACATACATACATACATATATATATATATATGTGTGTGTGTGTGTGTGTTTGTGTGTGTGTATATGTATTCATATATACAATGTATACAATAGAGTTAGAAACTGTACTTGAAAAATTCTGTTATATTCAAAATAGTATTGGTTTTCGTGACTCTGATTTTCACTCTCAGTCAAATGTACTAATATGATAACAAATTAAACTGAAGGTAGAATAATTAATTTTACATAAACTATTAAGAGTTGATACGTCAGCTCAGACTGTCTGTGTGTCTGTGCGTTTGTGACTTTCATTCGATTGTAAAAAAGATCAGATGACATTTTTCCTTTCGTTAGCTTCCTATTTTTCCTTACCTATATCTCTTCCCCTTTGCTCTTTATCAACTCGGGCGTTCTGATTCGTGGAATATGAAACAAAAACAGACAAGAAGAAACGAGGAAGGAACAAATAAAAATATTTTACAAAATTAGAATCGTTTCCAGGTCAAAGTGAAAGTTTTTGACATTATTAGAAATGCCCTGATTTCACAGAACTCAGTTATTGCCTTTATTTTTAGTAAGTGGTTTTACTTTCATTAATTTTTTGACGAATGAAGTCAATAATTTTCTTTTAAAACGTGACTAAAACTCTAATCCAAAACTAAGGAAAGTTCAGTTTCTTGTAGGCTCAAATCTCACTCTCTTTCAGTCTGTAGGCAAAACTTTATGATTATGTATTAAGCATAACAAATTGATAAAAACATTGCGCTTTCAGGAACCCTCGATATTCAAATTATTCCTGAAGATTAACTCTTAATGGATGAGTTATTCACTCGCGAGTAATTGATTTCAGTGTATACTAAAATATTAACATTTAAATTCTTTATCTGATTTATTAAAAAAATGCGAATTGTTAGGCAAGCTAAAGCCCCTCTAATATAATTTGGTCAAGCCGACGGGTAAAATACATTAAAAAGAAATCTTTTTATTATGTCTATCGATGCGATCTTTGCAATTAATTTTATCATTATTTTCTAATTAGTGAATTAAGAAAAAAGGATTCCAGTCGTTACCGAAATACAGATTAAAGTATTACTGAAATTCATGCGAGTGATATATTTCTGCAAAAGTTTTTTTATTTAATGACTGGCATTTTATTTTGAAAATAATATTTTAAATGAATAAGAGTCAAAATATACGTTTGCACATCAAATACTAAAAAATCTCTCTCTCTCTCTCTCTCTCTCTCTCTCTCTCTCTCTCTACACATACACACACATATATACACATATATATGTATATGTATATATATATATATATATATATATATATATATATATATATATAGTTTCATTTTATATATTTATATACATATATATATATATATATGTGTGTATATTTTATTTTATATATATATATATATATATACACACATATATATATATATATACATATATATACATATATGTATGTATATATATATATAAATATATATATATATATATATATATATATATATATATATATATATATATATATATATATTTATATATATACATACATATATATATATTTATCCAATATGTGAGTCTCGACTCAGGATATTTGTTAATATACATAAATAAATTACTAAATTTTATTATGCCGACGATGTTTTAATGTGATTTTTTAGAGTTTTTAATCAGAACGGTTGAAAATCGAAGAACCCAACGTCAGCATAATCTAAGAAATACTGAATGCCCTTTTTCAGAAAACGTATAATACATATATTATATATATATATATATATATATCCACCATATATAGTATATATATATATATATGCATATATATAATATCTTTATTATTATATATATGTATTTATGTGTTGTGTAGTAAATATACATAAATAAACACGAAATTTATATATCCTCGAAGAAGATAAAAACCATTTAGAACGGTTCCTCTTTCCATAGATTCGGTTTCAGAGGCGGCAGCTGAAACAGGTGAATGTTTTTCAGGAAAACGTCCTAAAGTATTTCGGGATCTCGAAACGTCCACCAGTCGAGTCGTATCCCGACACGATGAAAGAGTAAAATCTCTTTCTTAGGGCAATTCCGTTTTAGGAAGTTCAGAAACCGTATCATAAATTCAGATTCTTTCCAGGTAACCACAAAGGATTGACCATAGTTCTCTTTCCATCGTATTGATTCTTTTCAGATATATAGCTGATAGGTATATTATAGGATATATCATATATTTGGTCTTTTGGGGATCTCGCAGGTGTGTGTATGTTCCTGTGCCAGAAAGATAATATGTTGGAATGAGGGCTTATATTTTGGTAAACAGATATTTCATATATATTCATTCAGGTAAATCAGGGTTGACTTTCCATAGTCTGTTTGCATGTATTGATATATATATATATATATATATATATATATATATATATATATATATATATATATATATTATATGTGTGTATACATATATATGTGAATATACATAAATGTTTGTATGTGTTATATATATATATATATATATATATATATATATATATATATTATATATGTGTGTATACATATATATAAATGAATATACATATATATATATATATATATATATATATATATATATATATATATATATATATATATATATATATATATATATATATATATATATATATATATATATATATATATATATATATATATATATATATATATATATATATATATATATATATATATATATATATATAGCCTACTATATACCAACTCAGCACTAACCGGGGAAACCTAATAGCAGACCAACTCTCACTAACCGAGGAAACTCTGAACACAGCTGATACTCTCTCTCTCTCTCTCTCTCTCTCTCTCTCCCAACACCCTCTCTCTCTCTCTCTCTCTCTCCTGTTAAGATAGTTGCTTCAGTTACATGGACACAGCATTTTTGATACTTTATATTTCACCCCTCCTCTCCCCCTAACTACCTATCGATGCTGAACTTGGACTTATTCATCTCAGTGAGCTTGAATACTATGGCTAAGACACTAATATCTGTCGTTTTCGGTTATTTTTACATGTCACCACCTTCCCACCCCTTCTCAACCCAACTTGCTATCGGGGCTGAACTTGAACTTAGAGGGCATTGGAAGTTTCACTATTCATCTCAGCGAGCTTGAAAACTACGCATTAGACACTAATATCTGTCGTTTTCATTTATTTTTCCATGTCACCCTCTTCCCACTCTTCTCACCATGCCTTCCTGTCGGGGCTGTACTTGGACTTAAAGGGCACTGGGAGTGTCACTATACATCTCAGCGCCCTCGAAAACTATGGATTAGACACTAATATCCGTCATTTTTGGTTATTTTTACATGTCACCCCCTTCCCACATACCCCACCTTTGGTGCCAGTGATGCCTTACCCACACAGTGTTCTTTTTGAGTTTGGCTGAAATTGCTCAATGCGTTTCAGAGTGTATGTGGAACTTACATACACACATACATACATACATATGTACATACATACATTCATTTTATATATATATATATATATATATATATATATATATATATATATATATATATATATATATATATATGTTTATATATGAATGTGTTTT
>NC_089743.1:50682529-50697529 GCF_040412425.1 Macrobrachium rosenbergii
GAGAGAGAGAGAGAGAGAGAGAGAGATTTGACCCCGTAAGCAACAGGACTTTTGTCAGTATATGATTGCAGAGTTTTAATCGCGTTTTAAAAAATAATATTAGCTTAATTCGTAAAAACGAATAAAAGTAAAACAACTTATTGAAAATAAAAGAATAACTGAAATATGTGAAATAACATCAAACAGTAATGTTAAAACTTTCACTTTGACCTGGAAACAGTTCTAATTTTGCAAGACAATTTTGTTTCCCTTTCTCCTGTTTTTTTGTTTTTGTTTTTATTTTTCATGAACCAGAGCACCCGAGGTGATAAAGGGCAAAGAGAAAGAGATATAGGTAAGGAAAAATAAGTTTTTATTTATCTAATGAAAGGAAATATGTCCTCTGATCTTTTTCACAATCGACTGAAAGTTACAAACATAAACACGCACAGATAGATAGAGCTGAAGTATTAAATATCTCTGAATTGCTCATGTCAATTGATTATCTTCTCTCAGTTTCAGTCGGTGTTATATCAGTCCATATAAGTAAGAATGAAAATATAATTCACGAAATTCAATTCTATTTTAATTAGAACTGAGAAGTATTGAAGTACAATGTATGACTCTATTGTATAAAAAATAATCACACTTAAGTTATTTGTTCTTCCAGGAATTTTCGGACATATTTTAGTCCAAATTTCGTTCTATTAAATTAATTATCAAAGAGTCATGATAAGATTTTTTCCTATAAAACTTTGTTAACATGAATTGGTTCAACAAAGAAAAGAAGGAAAACGATACTGTAGTCCGTAACCTTTAACTGCAAAACAAACAGAACTCCAGTGCAATAAAACAAAAAAAAAAAAACAAGTAAAAAAAAAAAAAAAAACATACCCCTAAAGAGAAGGTTTATAAGGTCAAGGTCACCCGCTCTGAACATTCTGCACCACTATCTAACACATTCTCTCTGGGTTTCCCGGATATTAATGCCGTTTCATTCCAACATTTCTGCAACGGTGCTGTCATTCAATTTTGAGACGTCCCTCTCCTCCTTCCTCTTATGAGTCTCGGATACTAAACCATCCCCTGCTACGTAAACCTTTTCCAGTATATATCTCTATGTATAGCAAACATCACGAGTTCTTCACCATTTTTTAGTACTTTATGCTAATCTTTTGATTAAAATTTTGTCTGATCATTACTTGTCACCGTATCATCTCTCTTTATTCAGGATGTAGAACGCAAATGATTCGTTTTATCAGCTTTCAAGATTTTTATTATTCAAAAATTCTATATCACTAATGCAATGCCAAGTACGAGAGTGAAAAGGAGCACCATTTAATTTTCTAAATATTCTTCAATTCTAGACCTCTCTAAACCTTTAGCAACCTTTTAATTTCACCAGTTCTGCACCCTTAACTTTGATATCATTCCGAAATTATTGTTAAATTTTATCTTACAAATCAATGAATTCTCTCATCATTCCCAATAACATTTCTAGCTACCTCTTCTTCTGTACTATTCGCTATTATAACCGTATTATTGTTCACAATCATTTTCAACCTTTTCTTCTAACACATTTCCTTTTTAAACTTTCTCCTTTCTACGCTACATTTACACAGCCTTTTCTTATTAACAAAACGCTATTCATACATTTCTCCTTTTCGTTATCTTTATCATCAATCTATCAAATACACACATACATACATACATACATACATACATATATGTTGTATGTATGTATGTATGTATGTATATATATATATATATATATATATATATATATATATATATATATATATATATATATATATATATATATATTTATGTATATATATGCGTGTTTATATAAATTATCTAAGTGCAATGAAATTTCTCTGCAACGTATTTCTCCCTTTATACATAACATATGATCGAATAATTAACGATCCAGCATTGAACGCGAATTTAAGTCTGGAATTATGACTAAAACTAACCTCTAAATCTCTAAAGCTTTTAAATGTTATAATATTTTAGTACAGACTGAAATCAGTTATTCGCGAGCGAATACATCATCCATTAAGAGTTAATCTTCGGGATTAATTTGAATATTGAGGGTTCTTGAAAGTGCAATGCTTTTATCATTTTGTTATGCTTAATACATAAATACCATCAGGTTTCCCTTAATAGCTAAGAGAGAGAGAGAGAGAGAGAGAGAGAGAGAGAGAGAGAGAGAGAGAGAGAGAGAGAGAGAGAGAGAGAGAGAGACTTTCCTTAGTTTTAGATTACAGTGTTCTAATCACGTTATAAAAAAATATTGAATTAATTTATAAAAAAAAATTAAATAGAACCACTCAATAAAAATATAAGCAATAACTGAATTCTGTGAAATCAAAGCATATCTAATAGAGATGTCAAAACTTTCACATTGACCTGGATACAATTCTGATTTTGCAAAATATATATTTTTTCCTTCCTTGTTTCTCTTTGTCTGTTTTTCTTTCACTTTCCACGAATTAAAAAGCCAGGGTGATAAAGAGCATAGGGAACAAATATAGGCAATGGAAAATAAGTTTTTGTTTAGCTAATGGAAGGAAAAATGTCCTCTGATTTTTTTTATAATCGACTGAATGTCAGAAACATACAGACACACAGACAGACTGAGCTGAAGTGTTAGCTCTCTCTAGGTAGTTTATGTAAGGTTAGTTAATCTTCCTTCAGTTTCGTTTCGTAATATGTTAGTACATATGGTAAAAAGTGAAAATCAAAGTCAAGATAATCAGTTCAATTTTAATCAAACTGACACGAATTTAAGTCAATCTTTTAACTCTATTATATAAACTTAATCCAATGTGATCTATTAGATCTTTCAAATATTTTCGGATATATTCAAACCCAAATTTCATGCTATTAAGACAATCGCGTGTTAAGATGGGAATTCTTTCCTAAATAACATTTCTTAACAAGGACTGGTTCCACAGAAAAACAAGTAAAAAGTTGCTATATGGCCTACCCTTTAAATACTAAACCAAGAAGAACTCTGGTGCAAAAAAAAGGAGTATAATAAAATAAAAAAGTCCCCCAAAAGAAAAGGTTTATTAACTGAAGGTCGCCCCCTCTCAGCATTATATCTTCTTCTTTCGACCTTATTCGTCCCACTGTATAGCAGGGTCAGCCGCTCGAGTCAACTTTCTACATCTATTTCTATTCCTAGCATCTTCTTCCCCCAGTCCCACCTCACCTAAATCCCTCCTCACCACACCCATCCATCTGATCCGTTGACACCCCACACTCCTCCCCATCACTGTCATGTTCTTAGCTCCCTTGATTGGTTCCAACGCCCCACACTCCTCCTCCCCGTCACTGGCATGTTCTTAGCTCTCTTGATTGGTTCCAACGCCCCACACTCCTCCTCCCCATCACTGTCATGTTCTTAGCTATCTTGATTGGTTCCAACGCCCCACACTCCCTCCTCCTCCCCGTCACTGGCATGTTCTTAGCTCTCTTGATTGGTTCCAACGCCCCACACTCCTCCTCCCCATCACTGTCATGCTCTTAGCTATCTTGATTGGTTCCAACGCCCCACACTCCTCCTCCCCGTCACTGGCATGTTCTTAGCTCTCTTGATTGGTTCCAACGCCCCACACTCCTCCTCCCCATCACTGTCATGTTCTTAGCTATCTTGATTGGTTCCAACGCCCCACACTCCTCCTCCCCGTCACTGGCATGTTCTTAGCTCTCTTGATTGGTTCCAACGCCCCACCTCCTCCTCCCCATCACTGTCATGCTCTTAGCTATCTTGATTGGTTCCAACGCCCACACCTCCTCCTCCCCATCACTGGCATGTTCTTAGCTCTCTTGATTGGTTCCAACGCCCCACACTCCTCCTCCCCATCACTGTCATGTTCTTAGCTATCTTGATTGGTTCCAACGCCCCACACTCCTCCTCCCCGTCACTGGCATGTTCTTAGCTCTCTTGATTGGTTCCAACGCCCCACACTCCTCCTCCCCATCACTGTCATGTTCTTAGCTATCTTGATTGGTTCCAACGCCCCACACTCCTCCTCCCCATCACTGGCATGTTCTTAGCTCTCTTGATTGGTTCCATCTCCTCTCTTCTTATTACATGGCCATAGTATCTCAAACGAGCTTCCCTCCCTAGCCTTCTCCTTTACATTACATATACTAAACATTCTTCTAATATCTTGACTCTCCCTCCTTTCCAGTAGTGGTATTCCAGCAATCCATCTCATCATCCTCATCTCGGTTCTTTCCAACAGTCCCTCCTCTTTCCTCTTAAGTGCCCAGGTTTCTGCCCCATAAAATAGTACGGGCCTGATAACTGTCTTTTAAATCTCCATTTTGAGCTTTAATGGCATTTTCTTGTCTAAAACAACTCTAGTTACTTCTCTCCAATTTTGCCATGCTTCTTTCACTCTCTGTCTAACTGCTTTCTCAGTACCTTCCTCTTCTGTTATTATTGATCCCAAATAGTAGGACTCATTGTTCTGCTTTAGCACTGTACCATCTTCCACTTGAATGTTTACTTCTTCATGTCCTTCTCTACTACTAGTCATTAATTCAGTCTTTCCAATGTTCCCTCTGAGCATTATATACCACTATCTAACGCTTTCTCTCCGGGTTTCCCGGATATTAATGCTGTTTCGTTCCAACCTTTCTGCAACGCCGTCTGTCATTCAATTCCAAGATATCTCTCTTCTCCTTCCTCTTATGAGTCTCAGATTCCAAACCATTTCCTACTACATAGCCTCTTCCAGTATATATCTCAATGTTTGGCAGACGCTACGAATATTTTACCATTTTCATTCCTTTATGCAAAGCTTTTCACCAGAATGTCTTTGCCTCACTATTTGTCATCGCATCGCCTCTCTTTGTTTAGCACATAGAGTGCAGATGCTCTTTGTTATCAGCTTCAACGATTTTTATCATTCAAATTCTGCTTAAAACAGAGAGGAAATCAGTACCATTTAATTTTGCATATAATCTTCAATTTTATATCTTTCAACCAAAAATTTTATATAATTCCGAAGTTATTTGTTAAATTTGATCTTACAGGTCAACGAATTCTGTTTTCACCACCCAAGATAGCATTTTTAGCCACCTGTTCTTCTATACCATTCGCCATCATAACAGTATTATTGTTCGCAGCCATTTTCATCCTTTTCTTTTCATCCTTTTCTTCTAACACACTTTCATTCTTAAACTTCCCCTATTCTATGCTCCATTTCCAAAACTTTTATATTACTGTATATTGCCTTCTGCTTTTTGTTAGTTTCACTATCAATATATACATATATATATATATATATATATATATATATATATATATATATATATATATATATATATACACTGTATATATATGTACTGTATATGTATATATTTATATATATATGTATATAAATTATATGTATGTTTATGTATATATATATACATTTATATATAAATATATATACAAACATATATATATATGTATATATATATATATATATATATATATATATATATATATATATATATATATATATATATATATATATATATATATATATATATGAATCAAGCAAGGCAATGGAATTTTTCTGGGACGTATTTTCCCTTTTATACATAAAATACGACCGAATAATTAAAGATCCAGCACTGAACACGAATTTAAATCTGGAGTTACGACCAAAACTAACCTCCAAACCACTATTAAAATCACGTGGATAATTCCTTTATATATCTGAAGCGGAAGGTCAAGACGATGATTTAAACGTCGTTAGAGAATAAAAGGTTCTTGCTGTAAATTCTTTTGCCCGAGTCAGTCCAAAGTTTGTGGGGAATAATGGTCCAAATAAGATAGTGTCTAATTTTCAAAGGCCATTGTTTATGAATCCTTGCAACGGAATACAAAGGCACTCAAGCGCATTCACACATACACAACACACAAGGCAGGCAGTAGTTAAAATACTTTTTTATAGATTTTTATTTAAGCTTTTAAAATGATCCTGAAATTTACAGATCAAATTATAATAATTGTTATTATTATTTCGACCGATAAGCAAATATGCATACAAACATGTACTTACAATTATACACACACACATATATATATATATATATACATATATATATATATATATATATATATATATATATATATATATATATATATATATATATATATATATATATATATATATATATATATATATATATATATATATATATATATATATATATATATATATATTTGTGTGTGTGTATATAAAATATGTAAATCATTAACTATCGAAAACTTGCACAATTCCTTCCACTGTAATTCATAAACTGTTAATCGAATATGATTTAATGTTTAATTAGTTTGGAGTACACCGATATGCCAATGTTAGAATGAAGTGAAAAATCCTATAAAGAAGAAAACCAACAAAATACTTGAAGAGAATATGAACTAAGAAAGATAATGAGCAGCAAGGAAAATAATTGAACTTTACATAAAGGTCCATTATGCTGAAACTCCATAATTAAGGACTCCATAAAAAAAGGCTTAGAAGAAATAAACAAATTATTAAGAATATGTTTAACATTACGAAATACAAAACCTAGAAAAAAAGAATGTGAGACAATCATTGCCCGTATATTAGACGCTAAATAAAGAAACCGGAGTCCGCTCATATATCATAAGTAAATGTTGGTTCTCTCTCTCTCTCTCTCTCTCTCTCTCTCTCTCTCTCTCTCTCTCTCTCTCTCTCTCTCTCTCTCTCTATCACCATTACGTCGACCATGGGAGAGCAATCCGTATATTAAGATTAATAGCTGTAATAAATTTCAAATTTCATGCAGATACTTGCGTGCTTTAGTTCAGGATGGGACAACTTTCCTTACTTATACATATATATATGTATGTATGTATGTATGTATATGTATATATATATATATATATATATATATATATATATATATATATATATATATATATATATATATATATATATATATATATAGTTAGATAGATAGATATTTAGACAGATATATACATATATATGTATATATATATATACTATATATATATATATATATATATATATATATATATATATATATATATATATATATATATATATAAATATATTTATATATATATATGTGTGTGTGTGTGTGTGTGTGTGGAAAGAAATGGAGAAAAGATGAGGAGTCCAGCGTCTGGAATGGAATATTTCATTTCAATGACCTAGATGGTTTGGGTGTGTGACGAGATGGGGTGATAACAGTTAGTATGAAAATAAAAATAACAAAAGGAAACAGTAAATATGGAAGTAGTAAAACGATAAACTTGTAGGAAAGTCAGGGGAATCATGGAAAATTGTGATATAAGAAACCCGAGATCTAAATGGAATATATACAGAAAATATCAAATTCAATACAGGGGAAAAGTTAATTCAGATATGTCCATGATGATGATGAATCCCTTAGTAAAAGGCATTTATGAGAAAGGTGTTCATCAAGTTGCTTATAAATTCCAAGTATAAGGAATTCAAATCTCATTCAATGAACTAAAAGATACTGCCGATCCTATTTGGTCATGACATGATTCTTCTTAAAAAGTTGGCTTTTGAAAGGACGTGGGCTTATATATACAACCTATGCTGTGTCACAATTTATATTTGATTAAATGATGAAAAAAGGCAGTATATTTTCTAGTGACCTCTGAAGCAATAGCAAATGGGCACTAAATTCAAAAGACTTATCGCTTCCCAATGTTTTATTGGCATTCCTACTAGTACCAAGGTATAAAAATTTTCATTCAACATATTGCTGGATGTTTCTTTTATATTTTACTTGGGGTAAGAAAGGAAATTTGATTACCATGTCAATCAATTTTTCAAACATGTCGAGGAAGAATCTTCTTGGAAAGAGAACAGTTTTATTTTTTAGGAATCAAGAATGACTGGTTATCAGAATTGGATAAAGCAATCTTTCTAAATTTAAAAGAATCTCAGAGATGCATATATTGTATACTTGAACATTATCAAGATTTAGCGGTATCCTCTATACGGGCAACTTAAGTGAAAACACAGGGCGATGGTCACTGTCCTTCTAACTGGTGATTAGTGGATGAACGTTCGGTGCAGAAACTTTTGTAAAAAATGGGCTTTCTCTACAGCTACACGGAAAGCTTATCAGAAACTCGTCGAGTCAACCTAAAGTATCTGTTTGCAAATGCACACTGTACATACATACAGACTTACACCTGTGGTGATGTATAATACACAAATTACGTGTAATGTGATTATCATCACATACACACACACAAACATGTATACATACAACACACACACATATATATATATATATATATATATATATATATATATATATATATATATATGCATACACACACACACATATATATTTTATATATATATGTATGTATATATATATATATATATATATATATATATATATATATTTATGTATATATATATATATATATATATATATATATATATATATATATATATATATATATATATATATACATACAGGACATGAAATATTAAAAAAAACGTATCGTGTCTCTCAGTTAACTACAGAAGGATCCACGTTAATACTCTCGATTACAAGGACGCAATTTATTTTTAAAAACATATAAAACTCCTACTTTTTGTCCATCCTTCTGTCCACAGAAGGATGGACGAAAGCTATAAACTTTGTATATATTTTTACAAATACATTTCGTCTTTCAAATCAAGAATATTGCAAAATTTGATCTATTTTATTGAATGTAATTGCTGCTACAATGCCGTTAAGTTTAAAATACTCCTTTTCTATTCTGGTGGTGCCCTTTTCTTCTTTTGGAAGGCTGAAGATTAGTTGTCCCAAACTAATCTTCAGTCTTCCAAAAGAAGAAAAGGACACCATCAGTAGAATAGAAAAGGAGTATTTTAAACTGAACGGCATTGTAGCAGCAATTAGATTCAATAAAATATGCTTAAATGAGGGGTTACTGCCTACTTATATAATTTTATCTACTTATTCATCAGTCTTTTCACTAGATATTGTTCTGTTTCAATGGCCTTTGTCGAAACATCAATATTCCACATACATTCCAATCTTTCAAATCTGTTCTAATCTCATGTAGCCAACGAGTCCTTGAAATTAATATTTTTATTTTATTTTTATTATCGCTCAATTTACTTTTATAACTACATTTCCATTTACATTTGCAGATTTTTACTACTTTTTTTATATTCCTGTGTTCTAAAACGCCTGCCTCATTAAACATTTTTGTTAACACGCTGCTTTTTACGTAATTTATGATCCGTGGTTTATGTAATCCACAATATCAGATTACTCTCATGTGACTCATTTATGTCATCGTAAAGAAATTATTACTTTGAGAGAATAGACAAAAAAATAAGATTTGAAAATGGAGAGCAAATCCAAGGATCACTTCTTTCCCATACGGTATTACCCCTCGTAAACAGTGCGTATAGTCCAATAGAGTTTGAAGATCTTCCTCAGTGCACTTGATAAAATGTTTACCTATGGGCTTCTGTGTGACGTAGCTCTTTATTTTATTATTATTATTTTTTTTCTTTATCAAAGTTGATTTGCATATTTCTCAAATGTTCATTTCTTTTATCCAGTACTAGTGAACCTAGGGAGTGTTTGAAGCCTTACATACCTATAATCGAAAACATTGCCCATTCCATCCTAACTCTTTTGTACTTTGGCAGTCATTATCGTTATAACTGCAGAGAACTGGTATGCTTAACAATGTTTTTCGTCTGCTTCATTATCTTTGCCACTCTTCTCGAATTATTTTAGTTTTCTGAAAAGAAAACTATTATGCCGGCTTTTTCTGTCCGCCCTCAGATCTTAAAAACTACTGAGGCTAGAGGGTTGCAAATTGGTATCTTGATCATCCACCCTCCAATAATCAAATATACCAAATTGCAACCCTCTAGCCTCAGTATTTTAAAAATTTTATTTAAGGTTAAATATAACCCTAATCATGCTTTTGGCAACGACATAGAACAGGCCACCACCCGGCCATGGTTAAAGTTCCATAGGGCGTGGCTCATACAGCATTATACCGAGACCACCGAAAGATAGATCTATTTTCGGTGGCTTTGATTATACGCTGTGGGCGCTGCACAGAAAACTCGATTGCGCCGAGGAAACTTCATCGTATTTCTTACTTGTTTCTAGTTTTCCTTTGCATGATTGAAGTTCCTTTGGAAGGTGAAACGAGATGAAGTTTACAGTTCGTGAATTTTGCTTGGTACAATCACGATTCATTACACATAGCCCAAACAGAAAGATTTTAGCTCGTCACCGGACTCTTCATCAGCATGTTCCTAGAAATGACTACTCCTGCGTTTTCATTCGCATAGTTTAGTATATAGTTCATTCAAAAACTTCTTTCAGTTTTCTTCTGAAGATGGAAAGAGAAACCCACAATATTCCTGTGTATAACTTGTTTACTTGTAAATATTTACATGTTACTTTTAAACTCGAGTACTTTCAGGTCCTAACTGTGACCCTTTTTCAAGAGATGAGGTAGTCAGGCTGGTTCAAGGCCCAGCAATCTTCTGGAACTTCTCTCTGTGCTGTCATTTATATGATGGCTGTCCTGGTTTCCATTCTCTTGAGAGTTGTTAATCTCCTCCTGACGGTTTGATATCCTGATCTGATGGTCAGTGGTATTAACCCTTGTGGTATGTGAGTAGTTACCATCGGTCTGTTGGGCAGACCTTGAACCAGCCTGACTACCTCATCTCTTGAAAAAGGATCACAGTTAGGACCTGAAAGTACTCGAGTTTAAAAGTAACATGTAAATATTTACAAGTAAACAAGCTATACACAGGAATCTTGTGGGTTTCTCTTTCCATATAGTTTATTCTTGAATCTCTTCCATGCAAAAGGTCATAAAAACACATGTCAAAAACTTATCGCACGGACATTGCAAAAATGCTGAGTACAAGTCAACAATTTATAGGTTGTCCTAACCATTGTTTCATATGATTAACCAGAATTTGCCAAAGATTTGTTGTTGATGACATATGTGCGATAAGCTGCGGACATGTTTCATACGATTACATACGATTATTCAGAATTTGCCAGATCCGTCGTCTACGTACGGTCGTTCGCTTGTTTTCAACCTGTTTATGATATGCATGCGATAAGGTGCCGACATGTTCATGACTTGTTGTATTGGGACTCCACTGGATTGGATTTTCGACAGGAAACTGGTGCTAGAGGCAACAGTACTACGGGCTTACAGTGCAATGAAGGATCCAATTGCCTGAAATATTTAATTTAGCAAACAAAAGGGGATGCTTATGTTTCATGTTTTGATGTACTGAACTATACAGATCAAAGCTTTAAACAAACACTAAAAAAAATAAGTGTTGTATGGAAAAGGGAGAGAATACTAAACCTTGAACTATTGAGAACCAAAATAAATTATTATTTCCCAAAAGAAGTGCTGTCATCTCGTTTTTTGTGCGTGTATGTATTTGTTAGCGAGTAATTCCTGTGGGCTGTCACGAGAAATGACAACTGATCAAAGGAATCTGATGAAATATGCACTAGTTATTGGATGACCTTATATTGAAAATTAACTTGCGATAGATCCCAGGTAAATGTTAAAGTCAAAGGTTAAGGGCAAACTGTTTTATGGAACTCGCAAAAAAAAAAAAAAAAAAAAATCATGTTATTCCAAACAACTGCATATTTGAGATTTTCATTTCATATTAACGAATACTAATATCTGTTACTTAAAATTAAGTCCTTTAATCTTGCCCTACAAAAGTCAAACTGAAAGCCCCGAAAAATCCTGAGCAATTTAAAGAATTCACTGCTATTTTTACAACTACATATGTTTATCAACGTTAACTATTAAATTTTACCGGACACGCGATTCTTTTCATATTTTTTGCACTACATAGCTGGTTAAACAGCTTTGTTGCGCTCTTTAAATGGTCACGACGATATTTCTTTTATAATAGAGTTCCCTGGTTTTAAGTTTTATAACTGTCAGAAATATCCTGTGCTGAACAAGTTTTATTTGGCCAAAATTATTGTTATAGCCTTTTCATACTCATCAATTATATACCTAATATGTGCCTAATATTTAACAAAAAATCTTGTTTTGTCTCTTTGCAGGGAGGACTGTCTGAGGGCGTGGCTACAGCTCAGGAAGACTCCCCTCCTGGGGTGCATCTGCCCCGACGGAAATGATAAAACCTGTTCTTATTTGTACACACTTGTCAATGAGAATCCATGCGTTGGTAAGGACGACAGTTCCTGCTTGTTTTCTTTGTGGTTTTAAGTGACTTTCTTCCGGCTCAAGATAGCTTAGTTGGCTTCCGTTTTCCATTTAGACATTTTTCCAAAAGAAGAAACTTTATATTTTGCTTATGTTTTTCTTTCGCTGGTTTCTTTTTTTTTATGTAATTTAGGCTATTTGTATAATGATAAATTTTTTGATTTACAGACTTTGCCAGATCTTCAAGTAATCAGTGTTTTAGGGGAGAATGTGATCTTCTCCCTATGGCTGTTGATGAGTAATATGTATATTTGCTAGGATATTTTATGAGTATTATGTGTACTTGTAAGAATATGATTCATTAGGAATCATAAGGAATTTTTTTAAACATTCACATTTAGAATTTCATAATGTATTTTGTGTATAATGAAAAAAAAATTCCCTGAGTTCTTAATTGATAATTTCCCTGACTCCTTGACAGGAGTTTCAAAACTATATATTAAAATATCAAATAGAAAATTGTAAATGAAAAATAAGGTTTTAACCCTTTCGCAAAAAGAGCATAGTATTCTAATTACAGGTAGATGAAGCCTTTAAGCAATGCAATTGCTTTTAGTTGGTCACGCTGATTACTGATTGCCCAAATCACGTTTATTTTGGCTTATTTGTCTTTTGTTGTCTTGATTTTTGACATTTGTTTTGTGCGTGTCAGATTCCTGTAGGATATATATATATATATATATATATATATATATATATATATATATATATATATATATATATATATATATATATGTATGTATGTATGTACGTATATATATTTATAATATATATAAGTATATATACTTTTATATATATATATATATATATATATATATATATATATATATATATATATATATATATATATATATATATATATATATATATATATATATATATATCTGCTTTAGATAACACGCCTGGAAACAGGTAAATATTGTCTAGTATGATGTGTAATTATTTGCCTCACAGGTACATTCATTGCTGATTACCGCTTGATATCATTAGGAGTAAATTGACACCCATGTGATTCAGGCTGTTTGTATCGGTCTGTTAGCACGTCTGCGTGTGTGAGTCTGTCGCATTAGGTTTAAGTGCGTCTGTATGTGTGTGTGTCTGTATGTCTGTCACATCCCTCTGTGACGTGACATCGCCCCAGAAGTACCTCCCGTGACGCTGTGGCTGTTATGTATACGTTGCAGAGGGCGATTACCCCGCTCGAGTAGCCGCCATGGCGGCTATCTCCGAGGAGATGAAGACCACTCTGACGAAGCAGCCGCCCGTGCCCACGGCAGCGGCTACCCTCCTCATCATATCTTCCTCCCAAACCGAACCCCGCTACCCCATGTCCACTATCTACCACTATCCGGAGCTCCCATCCACCTCCAGTACGTGTCGTCGAAACTCATTTTTTTTTTAAGTAGCCGTCTGTTTTCAAAACACGTTCGGCCGTCTGTGATCACCACTCGCACCTGTCTACCTACCTACCTGTCCGTTTATTTATTTATTTTTTTTTATTTTTTTTTTTTTGTAAATACACACACACTGCACCTGTCTCGCAACCTCGGCACAGCTGCTAAATTATTAGGTTGTAGTCCAGCAGAGTATGTGGTATGATATAAAGTCAGTGTTGACACCACCAGCACCAACGCCTCATCTCCTAGTATGTGTGTGTGCGCGCGTGTTTGTTTGCTCCTGTTATCTACTAAGTCTGCCGTCTCTCTCTCTCTCTCTCTCTCTCTCTCTCTCTCTCTCTCTCTCTCTCTCTCTCTCTCTCGTGTGTAACTTTTTATTGTGTTTCGTTTGTGTCTCTGAGCTTAAATTGCACTGATATTTCTCGTTTGTCTAATCAAAGTGTGATATCAAATGACTTACTGAAGCTAAACATTAATCTACTGTAACTTCAAAGTAAAGGAGTGTATTTTGTGATTAGAAGTAGGGATCATTTGTATATACATACATACATACATACATACATACATACATACATACATACATACATACATACATATATACATATATTTACCATATATATATATATATATATATATATATATATATATATATATATATATATATATATATATATATATATATATATATATATTCATTTTTTTGTATATATACATACTGTATATATATACATACATATATATATATATATATATATATATATATATATATATATATATATATATATATATATATATATATATATATATATATATATATATATATATATATATATATATATATAATACCCACAACCAGCTAAACTTTGAAATTCCATCCTTCAACAAAACCAAACTCCTCCCGATTACCGATGTCAATACGAGCAACATATTCATCACCATACCATCCCACGCCCACGGGAAAACTTCCGCACACAGAGAAACATGACGTCATTGTCTTACACCAACAAACGTACACATGTACACATGAAACAAGACACACGTATCTGTGAACGTCACGTATCCATATGAAGCACCTTGCATGTCTTGGCTGGCCAACCATACACCACGGCCAGCCAGAAGTCCAGTTTTGCACCTGTCCGCAAGAGCACCTGTAACTTACTGACGCTGTCACGCCATCACAATAGCACCGCTTTTCGAGTCTCGTGGCTTCGCTAGTGGCTTTAGACTGGTTAGTCTTGAAAAACGTGATGCACTTTGTACGTAGGCATAAATTATGATTAATTATCATTTTGTATAAATATCAGG
>NC_089743.1:50702529-50705029 GCF_040412425.1 Macrobrachium rosenbergii
TCTTGAAAAGTTTATAGTCAATCAAGTGAAAGAAATATGAACTGGAGTTTCGCACTGAGGAGTTGTACTCATATTTGGTAAGACTTAAGGCGCCACTGCACGCAAATAGCATGATAAGTGAACATAGTTTGAATAAACGATAAATTGTGAAAGTGGCCAAAATTTAAGCGTATTCAAGTATATAATGTATATATATATATATATATATATATATATATATATATATATATATATATATATATATATATATATATATATATATATATATATATATATATATATATATATATATATATATATATATATATATATGTATATATATATATATATATATATATATATATATATATGTATATATATATATATATATATATATATATATATAATATATATATATAAATGTCATGTATGTATGTATGTATATAGGGTTTGCTAACATCTAAAGCTTCCTTTCCTCTTGCTTCTATTCTTATTCAGTTTTGTTTTCCCATTCACAAATGGTCTGCCTTTTTAGCTATATACGTCTTACATTAAATCATTTACGTGCACAGGTATAAATGAACTGCATAAATACAAATGCACATATTCATGTTATAAACAACATTTGAATACCTTCACGCTATATCACCCTCAGTCCCTTTGAAACTTAGCTCCTGTAAACAGCTGGATAAATCATCTCTAATGATAAATATTATTTTACTCTAGTTTTTTACGCTGAGTAACACATTTATAACCTCTGTTTTTATTAATTCTATTACTATAAGAAGAACGTTTGAAAATGTTACTCTTAGAATTTCTTTTAAAAAATAATACAGTTAATGATGCCATGTTTCATATGAATTATTTATATTTCTAGACAGAGGATTGCTAGTATAATATTTCGATATCATATTTTGAAATTACATTATTACTATTTATATTCCATGACATTTTTTGTTTGTTTTCCATCATGCCTTTTCGCCAGTGTCCCAATATATTTATAAAAGAAATTCCGTGCATATAAACCTCTCATTTCCTTAATGTAAATGTAAATACATTTACATGAATAACAGAAAACATATAAATAGATTCCACCAGTGTTGACCTTTCTGAAGAGGAATCCCAGAATAGCTCATATTTTACCCTTGCTCAATGTTACCTATACTTCAGAAATTACTGAAACGTTTCTCAGGAACATCCGTTTATTCAGCCTTATTTTCATACAAATTTTTGTGTTTATAACTATGCAAAAAACGATTTTCTCTTTCGTTTCTCATTATTTTCATTTACTTAATTATCGGTGAATTCTTATATGCAATATTCTTCTGATCCATTCGCAACACTCCATCGAAAACATTTTTGGTATTATTTCAAATTCTAAAACATCAAGCTTCTTGGTCTCCTTGCATTAAGTTATAAACATACTGAAATGTCCACACTAAAGCAATATATTGACGTGATGGAAACCTTCTAAGGTAAAATGAAAACTATAAATTTTTTCCACATCGAATTCATAATTCCAATAAATCTCTCCTTCACAGCTCAAGGGTATTCAAAACCTTAGCAATCCATTGCTAGAATTATCTAAACTTTGAATGAATTAAATTAAAAAATTATGAAATCTTTAAAAATAGATATCTTCAAGTCACCATAACACTTCAGCCTGCCAAAGTCTCGCCGAGTCATCGCTTACAAATGCCAAAGAAGATCCACAAGGTAATAAGGTGTGAGGACATGACGAGAGGAAGCTAATTAACGGGGTGTAATTAGGGGTTGATAATTAGCCCATCTGAATAATGTTCTTCGCTCCCGCTGGGTCGGAGGACTTATTGACAGGTTCAAAAAATAAAAGAGGAAGTTCGTCAGCTCGATAATGACTCCGAGAGGAGTGAAAAGCCCGAATTATGCTTATTCACTCGTTCACTCGATCGTTACTCGGATTTTATGAGAGTGAAAAGGTGTGTGTGTGTGTGTGTGTGTGTGGGAGGCTTTTCATGATTATCTTGGAAAGTCAAATTACGATATATATTTGCTTTTCGAATTTGGGTTCTGACGCTAAAAAAAAAAAAAAAAAGATTTACTTCAGAAATGATCTCTGGTTTATATATATATATATATATATATATATATATATATATATATATATATATATATATATATATATATATATTTATATTTATGTATGTATATATATATATATATATATATATATATATATATATATATATATATATATATATATATATATATATATATATATATATATATATATATATATATATATATATATATATATAGATATTAGAATAACTACATTACATAACATTAGGCCTGGCTATTACATAAATGCCTTTAGTGCATAAATTTCCTGAGTTGTTAATGATCAGAGCACGATGCTCGAAGGCTACTCCCAATTTCATTATTAAAAAGGGAGAGTTATGTATGTATATATATATATATATATATATATATACATACACACACATACATACATACATACATATATCTATATTTTTAATAA
>NC_089743.1:50715029-50727529 GCF_040412425.1 Macrobrachium rosenbergii
TTATTTTACACACTCCGTTTAAAAACATGTAACAAATGACCGTTTCTTCGTACACCAAGACAACAGATCATATCATTATTATTTGTTATTTCATACTCCGCCACCATCACTGGCATTTCAGTCGCTGACAATTTCCCTCTAAATCCGCTTCACTCAGCTGCAGAAGCACATCAAAGCGACCGTTGTGCTGCATTGTGCAGCTGATTGTTGTCGGTCCGGAATTATAAATTCCATCTTCTCAGCATAAAGGAATTATCCACCATACTCATTTGGCTGGTGTCGTGCCGTGGAAAGTCTTCACTGTAAACATTGTGTTTTTCGTTTGTAAGCTTCGTTTGTAAGTTTAAGTTTAGTGTAATTGTAAGTCATTTCTTGTCATGGACTGAAAACAAACAATTGAAAGCACAATTTCTAACAATAATGGTTTGGATTAATGACTGTGTATGGCTTTTTTTTTTATTCTGTTTATCCAAAGTTTTAATACCCATAAGTGTCTTTAAATCCATATACTCAGTTTTTAAATGATTAGTATAGGTTCAGATACAAAGGAACACTAGTCTATGAATCCCCAATCTATCACGATCGGTTTCATCTGAAATTCCTAACTCACGCTGTTTCATTGAAGAATCTACTCTAAAAAAATAAAATAAATAAAAACAAAAATATTTTCTCGCATAGTAGAGGACCAAGTTGTAAGAACCGCAGTTCTCGTTCTATTCCGAAGTGAATGGGAGCCTGCAGAAAGTCATTAAAAAAACTCGGTTATAAAGAAACTGGTTAAAAGAGAATGGTTATTTCATAACACCGGCGAATTATAAGTTCTTACCGTATTCATTTTCAATGTTGCCCAATAGACTTCACCATTATATTCCCAACTTTTCAATTTGGCAAACTTTAGGTAGGAAGTAAATACAAGCATATAGTCAAAATAACTTAGGACCCTAATTGCCATTCCTAGAATTATTATTCGCTCCTTCACCACAACAACAAGCAATTCATCCAGCAGAGTACATATTCTGCAAATTAGTTTTTAACAAAAACAACCAGCAATGTAAAAAGGTGATTATTATGCGGTCATACGTATTTTCTTATAATTTTTTCTCCAACATCATGAATTCAATCTAGATTTAGAATTCAATGCCTGAAGAATTAATTAATCCCCAATCTTCAGTCGGCCATTTATTTCATTGTGAGTGGGATTTCACCCATACCATTAGAATATCTAGTTATTTGCTTCCTGGAATTATTGCTTTAGTGATTACCTGACGTTTACAAGAGTCTTATATAATTAATTAGAACAAGTTTTCTCATGACTTTGCCGGACTTACCGAAGAGAGTTTCTCAAGTTTTCTTTCTCTCGTTCCGTGAAATCTTTTCCTCGAAACGTTTTTTTTTTTTTTTTTTTTTTTTTTAGAATGAGAGGAAGTCATCTGTTTCTCTATAATAAGGTTTTGCCTTTCATTTATCGTTTTTATCCCTTTTCCATTTCCACTCAAAATTTCCGCGTCTCATTTTTCTATGGAAGAGGATTTTTTTTTTCCTTTGGGAATTATTTTTTTCTTTTCTCTTTTTTCGTTGTCAGTTCGCTAACACTTTTTCTCCCCATTTAAAAATGTGAACGGTTTGGTCTATTTTACCGTTCCTTTTTTCTGGATCCTCTAATTTTTTGCAAGGATTTTTTTTTTTATTTATGCAACCGTACGGGTACCTAAAACTTCTATTTTTTAGTCTCTGAAAAAATAATTAAAGATATTTTACTGCTTAACAGAAATCTAAATAATAATTTACTGCATAAAACAGGAAAGTTATTTTTCCGAAATGTTTTCTTTTTTGTTATGTTAGTGATGTATCTTACTAACGCAAGAATCAGTTTTTAATCTATTTATGTACTGTTTTTTATTTAATTCTTCTGTAGACTACTTCTATATATTCACCTTTCCCCTCCCAACAGCTCCCACCTCTCTCTCTCTCTCTCTCTCTCTCTCTCTCTCTCTCTCTCTCTCTCTCTCACACACACACACATTTATTGTCAATAGAAAAATACATCCTTTTCCTTGTACCACACGAACCTTTTTTTCCTCCCAGCAGCCCCCCTCTCTCTCTCTCTCTCTCTCTCTCTCTCTCTCTCTCTCTCTCTCTCTCTCTCCTACCAACATTGTACACGCTCCCTTTAAAAACATGCAAAGCACGACTCTTGCATAACCTACTCATGCTCCTGAAATTTCAACTTTTCTCTTTCATTCAAGGAAGAAAGCAAGATTTTTCTTGACGCCCTCCATTTCCGTTCCAGCCCCAGCACCACCCCCACCCCGCAAAAACTGACTTCCTTAGGTAGCACTGGGCCCAAATCCTAGATTCCTTAAGACGCGTTCCCTCCCAAATATAACGGAATAACTTAAAATAATTTTACAAGGTCATTCCAAAAATTTCGTTGATATCGAGTTTGGTCAAAGAGGAGTATTGAGTCTTACAAAGTTACAACAAACCTTCTTTGTCTTCTGTGAGCGTCAATTTGTTACAATGCAGGCCCGAAAGTCAAGGAGTCTTCTCTCTCTCTCTCTCTCTCTCTCTCTCTCTCTCTCTCTCTCTCTCTCTCTCTCTCTCT
This sequence comes from Macrobrachium rosenbergii, assembly GCF_040412425.1. Classification (NCBI taxonomy): domain Eukaryota; kingdom Metazoa; phylum Arthropoda; class Malacostraca; order Decapoda; family Palaemonidae; genus Macrobrachium; species Macrobrachium rosenbergii. Next base: position 50,717,635 of record NC_089743.1, read on the forward strand.
CTCTCTTTTATTTTTTAGAACACTCCCTCATCTTCAGTCCTAGAATACATATGTAAATGTGGTATTTTAGAAAACAAACCAATTATATGATTTATATCTATTTAATGTTAATTCTCTGTTTTTTTTTTTTTAATGTACCCCAAAAACTTATCCAGTGGCGCCATTTATTACCTACAAACAACATATTCCAGGTTTTACCCTGCTATACTCTGATAGAGAATAAAGAAAAGAAGTTTGTACAGAATCTCTACCGATATTATTATTCCTAAAAATTAACTGCCAGCCTTGTCGCCCGCCCCCCCCAAAAAAACTATATTATGTGAATTGGTTTTTCACGAAACAAAATGTTTATCCATGGAGATGAATATGTATATCCTTTCAAATTATTAATTTTTGCTTATCTACTTTTCCCGTAACATCAAGTATCCAAACTAGAAATACTTTTCTGATGCCTACAAAATTCCTGGATTTTTCTACCGGCCACTTTTTAGAAAGTGAGTGGAACTAAAACCAGATAATTGGAATGACGAGTCGTTGGCTTTAAGGAAATATGGCTCCAGTGGTTATCTAACGTTTACTTCAGTCATAACTCAAGTAGATTAGTCGCTGGTATAGTGGTTAGTGTCTTGGAATACCACACAGGTGTCATGAATTCGTGCCTCGCCCAGGGCCATGAAAAATCACTGGCTCTGTATGATGATCAGTTACTGCTGCGGTGTGAGGTCTGCGGTGGAGGTTGAAACTAACATATTCTTAGGAAGCTTGAATTTCAAGTCAATGGCCATGTGGGCTTGTTCCATATGAATAGGTTTCATCTACTGAATAAAAAAAATAAAAATAACTGGCAAATTAAGAAATATTTCTTCAATGCTTACGGAACGTTTCCCTAGTAGTATTTTTTAAGCAACAAATTAAAGTTCTCTTTCACCGTTACGCGAAAAATATATTCCACGCTCTTTTGTCTGCATATGTCCACAAGAAAGTAAGGGAAAAGTCTTCTCTTTCTTTACAATTAAGTTTACATTTCTTTTATTATTGTCTTTCTAAAAAACTTTCTTTCAGCGTTTCGGGAAAATTATTTCCAAAATATACTTCAGATTTTTCTGCTTGTTTATATCTGGAAGAATTTATGGGAAGAAGTCTTCGCTTTCGTTATAATCTGCTTTGACCTTTCATTTATTGTCGTTGATCCTTTTCCACTTCTACTGGAATTTTCTTCTCCCATTTTCCATGGCAGATATTTTTCATGAGGGACAATTGATTCTTTTCTATTTTTATGTTTCTTCAGTTCTCCAACACTTTTTTTTCCCATTAAAAAATTGTCAAAGGTTTGGTCTATTTTAATTCTATAACTTTTTCAAATGTTTTTAACAATTATCCAATAGCATAGATTCCCGAATCTTCTGTTTCTTTAATTTAGAAAGCAAGATTAGAGAAGATTTAGCTTTATACAATACTTAAATAATACTTTACTAAGCAGAGCAGGAAATTAACGCTTCCTAAATTTTGATATTTTGTGTTAGTTGTTTTGTAAACAAGCAGGGATATTTTTGTTATCTTTCTTTTATCATTTTTACTCCTTTACTGATTTCCTATTCACCTCCAAACCTTATGACGATTGCCTGAGAAACCATTATTGTATGCCAGATTGACATGCAATGAGGACATTATATTTTCAACGAATAAAAACACGCCCACACCAGCCTCTCTCTCTCTCTCTCTCTCTCTCTCTCTCTCTCTCTCTCTCTCTCTCTCTCTCTCTCTCTCTCTCTCTCTCTCTCTCTCTCTCTCTCTCTCTCTCCAATATCTTACACGTGCCCTACTTTTTTTTGTTTTTATCTGTTACTATTTTTCTATTCAAACAGAAGTTTTATTAAGATTGTCAAGGAAGCCATTACATTCAGTCAACATTATGCCTCCGGCAAATAAAAAGACGCCCACACTTCTCTCTCTCTCTCTCTCTTATCAATATCTTACACGCGCCCTTGAAAATGATGCTACGCACGAATCTTCCATCTCGCGTGGAGTCCCTAGATCATAATCATTTTAATCCATATTATTTCAAAAGTCGTCCACCATCGCGGCCATTTCATCCGCTGAATATTTCCACCTAAATCCGCTTCGTTCAGCTGCAGAAGCAACATCAAAGCGACCTTTTCTCTGCATTGTGCAGTTGATTGTTGTTGGTCCAGAATTATGCAATTTTATTTTCTCGCCATGAAATCATTTTCAAGCGCACTTATTTTCCAGGTCTTGCGTGATGGGAAAGGTTCTTCACAAACAAATATAGTTCTATTTTCTAAGGTATATCCCTTCATGAACTGATCGCTAACAACTGAAAATATCTTATTGTTCTCATTCAATCTTTAAGAATAACATCGATGTCTAACGTTGTAATTTGAAATATTATAACAATCAGAAGCTCAGTATAACTCATTATTCTTCCAGCCTCCAACTGATTACCATTAGCACAGACACCAGTCAGTCAATACGCGATTCTTGCATAATATACTATCGCCTCTGAGATGTTCAGCTCACTGTGTTTTATTCACGACTGAAGGGGAGATTTGTTGAACTAAAATAAAAAGAGAGAGAAAAAAAAGTAAAAAATGCGCCGAAGTTTCTTCGGCTCAGTCGAGTTTTCTGCAAAGCGTATATGCCGTATGAAACTTTCAGTCACGGCCCATGAAACTGTCAGCCGTGGCACATGAAACCCTAACTACGTCCCGGTGTGGCCTGTGTTGTAGGCACCTATAGCGGTGTCAGACGCACGATTATGGCTAACTTTCACTTAAATAAAATAAAAATTACTGATGCTAGAGGGCTGCAATTTGGTATATTTGATGAGTGGATGGTGGATGATCAACATACCAGTTTGCAGCCCTCTAGCCTCAGTAGTTTTTAAGATCTGAGGGCGGACAGAAAAAAGTGCTGACATTAAAAGTGCGGACGGACAGACAAAGCCATCTCAATAGTTTTCTTTTACAGAAAACTAAAAAGTGATTTCCTTAAGCAGTAATTTACCGAAACCCTAGAAAATATTAGATACATTCAGTCTCAAAGAAAATGGAATACCGTTAAAAGAGAGAGAGAGAGAGAGAGAGAGAGAGAGAGAGAGAGAGAGAGAGAGAGAGAGAGAGAGAGCGAAATAGAAGTTTACGAAGCCATTCCAGGTCACAAAGGTGGATTGATTGTAGTCTTGCCAAGTTGCAACAGACTCTATTTGTTTTGTGCAAACGTTACTTGTTTCAGTAAAGGTCTGAGAGAAAGTTGATTAATTAAGAGAGCAATTTTAGTTTTCTGCAAAAGAAAACTATTGTGCCGGCTTTGTTTGTCCGTCCGCAATTTATTCTGTCCGCACTTTTTTCTGTCCGCACTTTTCTGTCCGCCCTCAGATCTTAAAAACTACTAAGGCTAGAGGGCTGCAAATCGGTATGTTGATCATCAATCCTCCAGCCATCAAACGTACCAAATTGCAGCCCTCTAGCCTCAGTAGTTTTTATTTTATTTAAGGTTAAACTTAGCCATAATCGTGACTCTGGCAACGATACGGGACAGGCCGCCACCGGGCCATAGTTAAAGTTTCGTGGGCCGCGGCTCATACAGCATTGTACCGAGACCACCGAAAGATAGATCTATTTTCGGTGGCCTTGATTATACGCTGTACAGAAAAGTCGATTGTGCCGAAGAAACTTTGGCGCATTTTTTACTTGTTTTTATTCCCATCGTTACCAGTAATTCTAGAACCCTCCCTAAACCGCAATCCTAGAAGGCATATATAAATACGGCTATTCATGAAATAGCTATATTAAATGAAGGTTAATATATTTATAGCTTTTTCCTGTTGGTGTTTCTCATTTTTTAGGGGGCGTAACGTAAGAAACCCGTCTAGTAATCCTATCTAATACAGAAATAAAAAAAAAGATCCTTTACTTTTATTTTAAATACTCCTAATAGTGAGTTAAATAAGACAGGGATTATTTTACCGTACATCGTTATTCCGAGAAATTACTCGCCAGCCCTGCAGCAAAAAAAAAAAAATGATTACGCTATGTAATTCTTTTAAATAAAACGCTTTTTTATAAGGATAATTATGTACATTCCTATCCACGAATTCATTTTTATATCTATTTTTTCAAGATCATCAAATATCCACTTCAGAAAGATTTTTTAATGCTGACAAAATTCCCTTATTTAATCAGATATTCATTTGATTCTGAAAAGAACAAAACCCACATAATTGCAATGACGTGTCATTTAGGACTCGGAAAAAAACAGATAAAAAATGCGCAGAAGTTTCTTCGGCGCAATCGAGTTTTCTGTACATCGTATAATCAAGGCCACTGAAAATAGATCTGTCTTTCTGTGGTCTCGGTATAATGCTGCCCATGAAACTCTCAGCTGGCCGTGGTGGCCTGTGTTGTTGCGTTACCAGAAGCATGATTATGGCTAACTTTATCCTTAAGTAAAATCAAATCTATTGAGGCTAGAGGGCTGCAATTTGGTATGTTTGATGATTGGAGGGTGGATGATCAACATACCAATTTGTAGCCCTCTAGCCTCAGTAGTTTTTAAGATCCGAGGGCGGACAGAAAAAGTGCGGACAGAAAAAAGTGAGGGACTGACAAAGCCGGCACAATAGTTTTCTTTTCAGAAAATTTAAAGGCCATGGTGGTTACCTGACATTTACAAGAGTCTTATCTAGCAAATCACGAAAAGTTTTCTCGTCTCGCAAGGTTTTCGGAAAGTTTTTTTCTTTTTTTTCTCGAAATTTATTCCCAAAATGTACTTGGGACTTTTCTTCCTACATGTGACCATAAGACTGTTAGGAAAGAGTTGTCTGTTTCGTTACAATCAGGTTTTACTTGCCATTTACTGGTCTCTTTTTTTTTTATCTACTATAACTTGTCGTTTTTCCGTGGTTATTCTTCATATCTCTACCATTATTTTTCTGCATTATTTTCTGTCTTTATTTCTTTCCTTTTTCCATCGCAGAAGTGTTTTCATTTAATGATGAAAACGTAATTTTCATTATTTCATGATATTTCGCGAACACTACAATTGCCGTTCTACAGTTTTCTTCAGATTTATAATAATTTAGTGATTGCCTTGATATTCCACTATTTTTATGTAAGTTTTGAAACTTCACGATATTACACTGATTCTTCAGTCTTCCAAATTTTCATTCTTTGTGAAAGGAATAGAATTTTTTTTCTATCAAAAGTAGCTGATATTGGCAATGTTTCAGGAATATCTTGAGTTTGTTGAGTGAGCTATTCATCCGAATAATGGATAATGTTGTTGTTCATGCCTTTTAGCTTTTCACTTATTCTTGTTCAAGATCTACTATTCACTCAATAGTTTTATGAAGATTACTAAGGCGCCATTATGTTAAACTTAATTCATTATTCATAACGAATGGTTTACCATCTTGGCACGGGACACATTCTCTCCCTCTCCTCTCTCTCTCTCTCTCTCTCTCTCTCTCTCTCTCTCTCTCTCTCTCTCTCTCTCTCTCTCTCTCACCTGAATATTTTCCACGCATCCATTAAGAATAAATAAAGTATGACCCTCACTTTCTGCATGGAGAGAACAAAACATAATGATTTATTTCACATTATTTCAAATTCACCCACCATTGCTAATATTTCAGCGGCAGAAAATGTCCATCTGTATCCGCTTCACTCAGCTGCAGAAGCAACATCAAAGAAACCGCTGTGCTGCATTGTGCAGCTGATTGTTGTCGCTGTTGGTCCGGAATTATAAATTCCATTTTCTCAGCATAGGAAGATTTTCCAACCCTGAGTCTTTTGGCCGGTCTCGCTCGGGTGGAAAGTTCACTGGCTTCGTAATGTTATTCAGTTAGTATGGAGTCGTTCTTAATTTTGCTGAACACTGTCGAACAAAGGTGTTGTAGTCTTCACGACAATTCATCTTTAATATTTTTCTCTGTTATGTTAATTTGACAGTGAACCTTCTAAAAACAGAAGCCGTTTTCGTGTCAGTTTGTAAGATATATAGTAACTTGTTGAAAGCAAATTATAAAAAAATCTTCATGCTCCACTGAAATTCCCTTGATTTTCTGAATCTTCTATGACTGCAATAGGTAATTCGTCATTCGGTGAACATGTTAGAAATATGAAATTCCCTTTTGGACCTAAATTGGTCTTTTCTAATGTTAGATTTCAAATCTCAGATGTTTAAAAAGTCATTAGTGAAACAATTTCTTCTGTATCAAACGAAGTGTTAACACACTGTTAACACGGTTCGACAGACTATAGTTATTCACTCAATAGTCAGCTTGTCACAATAAAGACAAGCGGATAGTTAATTAAGCACTTTTTTTAAACACTCTTATTTCTATTTACATTTCCTCTCATTATTTTAGGGATGATATTCATCATTATGACCAAATAATAAACAGCCACCTTGCCCATCCTTCCACCGCTTCCCTCTGCAAGAGCTCCTAGTGCATAGATCTAATAGTCTTTTCAGAAACGACTCAGTTGCTTAAGGAAACTATTTCTTATCTTTTAGTCGAATTCATTATTAATATTCATTAATTAAAACAGATATTCGGAAATCCATTTCAGCTAAGTTAAGTCTACCTTAGTTTAACAAGACCACTGAGCTGATTAACAGCTCTCCTAGGGCAGGCTCGAAGGATTAGATTTATTTTACGTGGCTAAGAACCAATTGGTTATCTAGCAAAGGGACCTACAGCTTATTGTGGAATCCCAACCACATAATAGCGCCTACGAATAAAATACTTCCCTTTTCTTTCTTCTTTTTTTTCTTTATTTTCTAATTAATTTTTTACTGATTACTGAAATGATGGACCACTTCCATCATGAAAATATATAGTTTTAATGGTCCTCAAACATTCACAAAACTTTTGTCAATAAAATTAACGAAAGTTCCCCAAAGCATCGTAAGTAATTTGGCGGAAGTTAATTTCCATCGCCTCGCGAAAATTATTTCCCAGCATGTAATTCTTGACTGCTTTGCCTTCACGTGTACACTGACTAGAACGTGTACGAACGCATCGTCTGGGAGTCTATAATAAGGTTTTACCTTTCATTCATTGCTTTTTCCTATTTTCTTCCTTTTTTTTTTTTTTTGTCCGCCTCCGCTGAAATTTTCCGTGCCTCATTTTTCCATGGTTATTTTTCCATCTTTCCATGGCAGAAGTGTTTTCGTTTGGAGGTGATTTTTTTTCCGTTATCTTTTTTTATTCCAGGTGGTTCTCTACAGTATTTTTTTCATATTTTTTAATCTTTTAGAATCTCTCAGTTAGTTTTTTTTGTATTTTCAGTATTTTGATTAAAGTTTAGAAAATTACATTTATTAATTTTTTCTGAAAAAAAAATTGTCTCTGTATTATTGAAAAAGCCTTAATTAGCCTTCTTTAAGGACGGCATTTATTAAACTTTTCAATATAAGTTTCGGCAGAAACTTACCTAAATAAAACAATTTTTTTACACCTGTTGTCATATTGGTGATCTTTTTTGTTTTCTGTAAAAGAAAACTGTTGTGCCGGCTTTGTCTGTCCATCCACACTTTTTTTCTGTCCGCCCTCAGATCTTAAAAACTATTGGGGCTAGAGGGCTGCAAATTGGTATGTTGATCATCCACCCTCTAATCATCAAGTCTCAGTAGTTTTGTTTCATTTAAGGTTAAAGTTAGCCATAATCGTGCTTCTGGCAACGATATAGGATAGGCCACCACCGGGCCTTGGTTAAAGTTTCATGGGCCGCGGCTCATACAGCATTACACCGAGACCACCGAAAGATAGATCTATTTTCGGTGGCCTTGATTATATGCTGTACAGAAAACTCGATTGCCCCGAAGAAACTTTGGCGCATTTTTTACTTGTTTTAATATTGCTACGATTATTATCACGTTATATGTACATCTTTAATAAGGAACAGCTTATCTTCATTTTACAGATCAACATTCTCTCTCTCTCTCTCTCTCTCTCTCTCTCTCTCTCTCTCTCTCTCTATCAGTATTTTGATTACATATATTGAAAATATGTAACGCACAAAGTTACGCATCCTGAGCGAAAACCATACAGCGCATCACAATGACTGACTCCATTCCATTCCAGAATTGTTCACCATTTGAGCATTTCAGCGACTGAAAATGCTCATCAGGGCGACCTTTGTTCTGCATTGTGAGGTTGACTGTTGGTCCCGGAATTATAAATTTCATTTTCTCAGCATAAAAGGATTTGCCGCCGGACTCATTTGGCAGGTCTCTCGCGCTGGGGAGGTTCACTGCAAGCATAATATGTTTTGCAGGTTGAAAGCCATCTTCCCTTTATGGGCAGAAAGCGAACTAACAAAGGCATTAAATTGTTGGACATACGATATATACAAGGGAACAGCATGTTTTAGACATTAGTTTACAATATGCAGCGTTCGGTACGCAGCAATGTTTTTATTTATTAGCAAATATTTTCCGACGAAAAATATGAGATAGGTTATGATCGAAATTTTAAAATGTTGACAAGATGCTAATGACGTCTAACTTGACTAACAGAACTCGAATATATATATATATATATATATATATATATATATATATATATATATATATATATATATATATATATATATATATATATATATATATATATATACATACATACATACATACATACATACATATATATATATATATATATATATATATATATATATATATATATATATATATATATATATATATATATATATATATATATATATATATATATATTCAGTGTTGAATACCGGACATTACAGAATCTTCCTGATATTTGTAATTTGCCTGTGAACTGCAATTATATATTTTTCAAACTTTGACTTCCCAAAACATGATGTTCAGGCCATACTCCACCAATTTCGGAAGTTTCCTGCAGATTAATACTATATTAGAGACCATTAAGATCCCCAAATCTCCCACTCCCTGTCTTCGCAATATGCTATTTTCAATTCCTGCTGTGCCTTTCAATCATCCCAGCCAAAAAAAAAAATAGATAGGTAAATAAATAAATAAATAAATAAATAAATAAATAAATAAATAAATAAATAAATAAATAAATAAATAAAGAATGAGAGAAAAAAAGAAAGAAACAGATAAATAAAATAATTTCTTAAACAGCAACACAACAAAATTCATAAACCTCTCAGACACGTTCAGTAATAGTGAAATTAAAAAAGAAAAATCGTAGGTAGCTTGCAACGCACTGCAGAAAATTCAATTTACTTCGAGACCTGAGAAAAGGAGAGGGTTGAGCGCTAGTCCACCAAGTTGTAAAAGAGAAAACAAACTTGCCGTCTGTTTACAAAGAAGATGAAAGCCTTTGAGGAAATGGATTAATGTTTATTTTATATTTCTTTCCTAAATTTATGCTCTACAATCAACATTATGCAAAACAAAACAAAAAGAAAAACTATCTTAAACAACCAACACTAACCCGTGTGGACATGCAAATCCGATATTTCTGAAAAGCGAACAGTTATGAATGAATGTCTATAGGTGTAACTTGGTGTTCATTCTACCTGATTTATCCGTATCCCAAGGAATTAATTCAGTAATCTTACTTAATTCCTGATAAATGAGATATTTACCTCATTTTTTTTTATTTTCGCACATTTTAACAGAAAGCATAACGATTACAAATAATTGAAAAAGGGTTACGACATCATTATTCCCCATCGAAAACTACACAATACACTCGCAAGTTAGTCTTCGAAAACGGAACAAATATGTAAAAGAATGAATATTTACAACTGAATACTTTCCCCATCACAATTCTGATATTTTTGCGACAGTATCGAAAACCAATCAATGTTTAGATTTTATTGGCTGCATATTTAAAACAAGTAACAAATGCGCCGAAGTTTCT
>NC_089743.1:50732529-50735029 GCF_040412425.1 Macrobrachium rosenbergii
ACATACATACATACATACATACATATATATATGTATATATATACAGATAGATAGATATATAGATAGATAGATAGATAGATAGATAGATAGATAGATAGATAGATAGATAGACAGACGGACAGATAACTGAAGGCGTTCCATAACTACTGTATATCTTAAAACTGCCGTAAATCACTAAGGATATCCGTGACAAGAAACGTATTCACAATCATTATTATTGTCATTATCAACACATCATTTCAAGGTATTTCAGCAAAAGGCTGAAAAGCATCCCCCTCCAGAAAACAAAAAACAAAAGCGAAAAAACACACAAAAAAAACAAAAACAAAAATCATCAGTCGTGGCTCTAAGAGAAGAAGAATCCTTTGTAACAGCCGCCTTCAAACACACCTTGTTATGCAATCTGTCGGCCATTTGCGAGAGAGACATTCTCATGATAATCAAGATACCATTAACGTTGTCTCTGATGTGAATGTGGCAACGGAAAAGACGCCTGGGGCGGGGTAGGTAATGGAGGATGCTGGGAGATTTAATGGTGGGGAGGGTGGACTGGGAGAGGTAATAATGGGTCCTGGGAGAACTAATGGGTAATGGAAAGAGACGACGTCGAAGATGGAGACAAAAGAATTGAAAAGGAGACGCACTAAGAATGGGACAAAAAGAGACAGAGTTTTCAGACAGGGAACGGAGGCATTGGGAGAAACAAAGCAGGACCAAGTCATGGGAAAGTCATAGACAGAAAAGAGAGAGAAGCAACGTTATGTTGTTATTGCAGCTGTTGTTCTGGATTAAGCCAGCCCTCTGCTGCCACGGGCTCTTGATAAACTAGGTTAAGGAAGAGAGGGAGAATAGAGGGACAAGAAGTGAAACCGAAGCAGAGGTTTTGCGGGGTGAAATGGGGATTGTATAAAAAGAAAAGGCTGGCATAAGACACGGTAAAACAGAGAGAGAGAGAGAGAGAGAAGATAGGTTTTGAAAGGAAAGAGGATACATATAAAGAGAGGGAGAGGGAAAGAGAGAAGCGCAAGAGAATGAAGAAAGAAGAGGCTTTGAATGAAAGGAGGAGAGAGAGAGAGAGAGAGAGAGAGAGAGAGAGAGAGAGAGAGAGAGAGAGAGCGAGAGAGAGGTTTTGGAAAAATGGAGGATATTTCAAAGGAGGGTGTAAAGAGAGAGAGAGAGAGAGAGAGAGAGAGAGAGAGAGAGAGAGAGAGAGAGAGAGAGAGAGAGAGAGAAATCAAATCAAAATCAAAAACTTTATTCCCATTTTACAATGGTTATTCTACATGACATATTTTAGAAACATATACAGCGTCCATTGACTTATAAGATACCAGATACGTATAATTTATATCACCGAATCAAACACGCATGACCACGTCCTATTACAAAGAATTCTTGTAGTGAAAATAATTATTAAAAAGCTAAAAAAAAAAAAAACATAAAAATCAACCGTTTAAAAATAAGGAGTCATTATAATTTGAACTTAGAATCTAAAAAAAAATTGAATACATAAGTATTACTGTTTTAAAATAATTAGGTTAAAGAAACCTACAACTGCATAAACACACATTTACAGCACTGAAAGATTCAAGTACGAAAACGAAAACAAGAATGAGATGACTGTTAAAAGCACTCACAAACAATGTAAAAACTTAAGGATAGTACATGACTTAATATGTCGACCTTACACCAAGCTAGCATTATCTTCAGTGGTTAAGATCACCAATTAAGGCTGACTTAAAATGCAAACTCTTTCGAATCAAAATCACAGATTCAACAAAAGTACAACACAGTAAAACGGCAAGCAAAACCTCTCGATCAAGACTCTAAAAGCTTAAGAGGAAGGTAAGCCACATATTATTGAGTGCTTTTACATTTCCCTATGCTATTATTTATTTTCTAGAAAATATGATTTAAATTTCTTTTTGAAAACCTTGACTGAAGGAGCAGTTTTAATATTAATTGGGATGCTGTTCCAGACCCTCGGCCCTTTAATCTATATTGCTTTAGTTTCCGTGTCAGTAGTTGTTCGTCTTATAAAGAGGTCGTTCGACTGACGACTAGGTCTTATTGTACATCGCTCACAGTGGGGAATTCAAAAAGCCAGTAAACAAACAGAGGTCAAAAGTTATCTTGGTTTCCATATTCATCCACTCTAACTCTTTCAAAATTGGTGTAACATGGTCATATTTTCTAGCCCCGCCATACGCTAATTTAGCTGGGAAATTTTGAGATCTCTGAACCCGGTCTATTTGCTCTTTTGTTGTCATTCCCCAGATTCTGCCGCAGTAGTTGATTTTGCTCAAGGCCAACGACTCTATTATTGTTAAGCTAGTTGTCTTATTTAACCCATCTTTTATGCGGTTGAGAAAGAATAATACAACATTTACTTTTCTTATGTGGCTGATGTGGTGATCGAATAACATATATTGACCCATAAGTACGCCAAGGTTCTTTACTGTTTGTGATGGTCTGATAGGTACCTCATCAAAAAGTATTG
>NC_089743.1:50740029-50750029 GCF_040412425.1 Macrobrachium rosenbergii
CCTGAATAACAATGTTTTCATTTGTTGGCTAATTCTCATTGTGATTGTGGCTAACTTTATCCTTGAATAAAATAAAAACTTCTGAGGCTAGAGGGTTGCAATTTGGTATGTTTGATGATTAGAGGGTGGATGATAAACATACCAATTTGTAGCTCTCTAGCCTTAGTAGTTTTTAAGATCTGAGGGCGGACAAAAAAAGTGCGGACGGACAAACAAAGCCGGCACAATAGTTTTCTTTTAGAGAAAACTAAAAACGGAACTATTATATTTATTTGAATCAGATGCACTTTATGACCTAGAGACCTGTCCTGCCTGTTTTGGGAAGTTCACGAAAATTTCATACTGCTGACTCACAACCTATAGCCGGGAAAAAAAATAATTTTGCCTTCTATGCAAATATCAAAATTCTAATGATACACCCCAAAAGTACGGAAAGACTCATCACCATAGAGTAAAGTAACAACTAAATGAAGGAGAATAACTCATATACAGTAAAATAATGCAGAAGGTAAAATCTCACAGCTAACACTGGTGACAAGTAAAAAGGTAAAAAGATTTTCAGAGGAGCGAAAGGAATACCTTGGAGCCGGCGTCTTCGACAATGTTTAATATTGCGTTGACATAATAGAGTTACATGACCAGTTACGGTAACTTTCCAGCTTCCTTCCAAACTTCTACTGACTTTATAAAAGCTTCCTACAACTTTTTTATTTTTCTTTTAAAGTTTTATCTCTTTTTTTTTATTTCCCTCTCTTCTCCTCCCCCTCCTCCTCGCCCACCTGTTTTCCCTCGTTTCCACATTTCTAATTCCTCTCTCCCTGCTCTTCTCCTCCTTGCACTACTTTCTCTCCATTTTATCAGCTCTGAGTCCGTTGAAGAATTTTCTTCTTCAAGGATTATTTTCCGAGACGTCATGGGGTGAAAGTAAGTTTTTATGAGCCCAATTTTCTACAGGCTTTCGACGGTGGTGGAGACACCCGGCTTCGTAGTTCTGGCTCGAGTTAATGGAGTTACATGTATTCACTTCACGGAGTGACGTTAGGACTGAGTTGTTTCTGTAATAATGAGTTTTACTGGCCACCAGTGGTAACAGCTTGGTTTTCGGGTGTCCGATGTGTATTATGAAGCATTATTTGTCTGTCCATCTGTTATATATATATATATATATATATATATATATATATATATATATATATATATATATATATATATATATATATATATATATATGTGTGTGTGTGTGTGTGTGTGTGTGTGTGTGTGTGTGTGTATGTGTGTATGTGTGTACATATATAAATATATCTATACATACACACACACACACACATATATATATATATATATGATATATGTATATATATATACATATATATATATATATATATATATATATATATATATATATATATATATATATATATATATATATTTCACTTGTTGTCTTTTGGCATAAATGTCAAATTTTTACGTACAATAATAATAATAATAATAATAATAATAATAATAATAATAATAATAATAATAAAAAGAGTGGACGATTATGTATTACAATTAATTCAAGCTCAGTAGTTCACATGTTATCACGCATTTATTTCCCCCAAGCATTACGCATACCTTGACACTAAGAGTGATTGATTTTGTGCTTGGATGTTATTACAGTCTGCAATTAAGAACCCTTTGAAGCTAAAACGCAAATTGATTATATAATTAATAATAAACAAATTCAAGTAATGCTACGGTTTTCAAAACAGGTTTGTCACAAAGCCGTCACTATCTATCTATCTATCTATCTATCCAAATGTTTGATGCATCGTTAGTATTACTATATTATTCAGAAGATGAACCTTATTCATATGGAACAAGCCCACAGCGGCCATTGACTTGAAATTCAAACTTCCAAAGAATACGGTGCTCATTAGGAAGTAAAGAAGGTAGAGGGAAATACAGAAAGAGGATTTATATATATATATATATATATATATATATAAATCCTCTTTATATATATATATATATATATATATATATATATATATATATATATATATATATATATATATATATATATCCTCTTTCTGTATTTCCTCTACCTTCTCCTACTTCCTAATGAGCACCGTATTCTTTGGAAGTTTGAATTTCAAGTCAGTGGCCCCTGTGTGCTTGTTCCATATGAATAAGGTTCATCTTCTGAATAATAATAGTAATACTAATGATGCATAAAACATTTGGATAGATAGATAGATAGATAGATAGATAGATAGTGACGGATTTGTGACAAACCGGTTTTGAAAACCGTAGCATTACTTGAATTTGTTTATTATTAATTATATAATCAATTTGCGTTTTAGCTTCAAAGGGTTATTAATTGCAGGCTGTAATAACACCCAAGCACAAAATCAATCACTCTTAGTGTCAAGGTATGCGTAGTGCTTGGGGGAAATAAATGCGCGATAACATGTCAATTACTGAGCTTGAATTAATTGTAACACGTAATCGTCCACTATTATTATTATTATTATTATTATTATTATTATTATTATTATTATTATTATTATTATTATTATTATTATTTGACATAAAAATAAGATATTTATGCTAAAAAGACAATAAGTGAAATACTAATTTGGGTAGAACGAGGACAATACTGTAAAATTAAGATGAAACTGAATTATAGATAAGATTGATAACAATCAGTGAATAACTAAATACAATTAGGAATAGATATGTCAGCCTATTGAAAGATCACTGCTTTCCCAATCTGAGAAAAATGCGAATTCATGATTATTGTGTTATTTTACCCATCATGTTTAAACGTAAGAATTAACAATATTTTCTCTTTCAATCTTTCCATGTTAACAAAATCACTACCCTATTTCTATTCATAAAGGCAATATTCTCCTTGGTATAAAACTATAACTGTTATTAATTCCTAATAAATAATAATCATATTTATAGCATTACCCTCATCCTACTCATATTTTATCATACTTCAATTCACAAGAATAAATTCCTTTACCTAATTATTCTATAATAATTAACACTACTGACCAATACCTAATTACCACATTGCTAACAATTTTCCTTTTTCCTTTCCAAAGTTGAATCTCTACTGACGTACCATCTGTCCCAGCCGTCCTTCGGGGTAGATACCCACCTGCCCGTGCCAGCTGCCACCGCCCCTAACACGTACAACGGGGTCGGTAAAAACATCTTACGGAAAGGAGGCCACGGTAATCTATAACGATTTAGTTCCCTGATTTATTTGTGATTTATTTTTCCTATATTTACTAGGGATATCAAGATTCAGTCAGATATGAAGCGTCTGTAGAGGCGTATGCACACACTCATCAAACGTATTTTCAAAGTTCATCTGCATAAACAAGAAATGTGGTTTTGTAAATTCACTTCTACAGTGTATAGATAAGATGTTTTCACATATACATGTATACAAACGTATTTTCACGGCTTATCAGTGTACAATATTTACACATGAAATCATTTTTTTTTTACTGAATAGATAACATACTTTCACACAGAAATACTACCGATCTTGTAATATGTATGTATGTTAAGCCTAAAGAATATTAGACGTATGTATGTATGTTAAACCTAAAGAACATTAGATATATGTACGTATGTATATATGTATGTTAAGCCTAAAGAATATTAGATTTCCGTATGTATGTATGCAAGAACCCTTCAGATGTAACATGTGGTTTACCGATGGAGCTCAGAGTTGAATAAAAGAATTCTCTTAAATTGCTACTGCAAATTTAAATTCTAAAATGTCATAAAGTTGAAAATACTGTTTTTTTTATTTCAAGAACACTCAAGAATATTTACCTGACTCATTTGTCTCATAATGTGTACGATATTTTCTTATAAAAAATGTGATATTAAGTGCATGTGATTTTTCCTTTACATTTCTAAGATTTGTAGGAACAGAACTTGAAAACTTTTCTTTATCCATATTTGCAGAAACACCAACACATGAATTCACACAAACACACACATGTATATATATATATATATACTGTGTATATATATATATATATATATATATATATATATATATATATATATATATATATATATATATATATATATATATATATATATATATATATATAGTGGACCATGGAAATGTATTCATCTCTACATAATTCTTTATTTCCAACGTTTCGTAATAAAAAAGCTTTATTACGAAACGTTGGAAATAAAGAATTATGTAGAGATGAATACGTTTCCATGGTCCACCTTTGCGCTAATGTATACCACTGACCGTCGCCTACTTCTGTTCTTATATATATATATATATATATATATATATATATATATATATATATATATATATGTGTGTGTGTGTGTGTGTGTGTGTGTGTGTGTGTGTGTGTGTATGTATGTATGTACGTACTAATCTTGATAGCTTGCTTATCATCTCTATTTTCTTTACCTAAGACTATTCTTCGAGTTTAGCTCAAGAATAAATTTCCAAATATTGCCTTCAAACGGGACCTGCAGTAATCTAACTGCATATTTATACGCTTTTTGTACTTAAATGATTCAACGCAATTAACAAAACGCCGTTTTCTTTTGTATTAGATTCAGTCGATATATTATAGGTACTGTGAACTACCTTTCTGACAGTTACAAAGGTTCCTATTATTTAGTGAAATATTTTGATTTTAAGTTTGGTATCCTATTTCAAAAATCTTTTAAATTACAGACAAAATAACAATGAATTTTTGTGACTTTTTGCGCGCTTGTGTTTCTGGCATAAAGTACTGTAAATTGAATATATTTGTTTATTCCCATTTTCTTTGCCATTTTAGCTGACATCAGGACCAGAACAATATTTTTTTAGTAGTGAAAACTAATAGATGGGTCTTCAAACGCTATATTCACGAATAAAAACACCGAGTTGAAAAAAGTCTTGGAAATCTATTATGTAGCTTCCAAGAACAGTGGTCTACAATAATAACAAAAATCTTAGTAAAGAGAAATAATAATTATTTTGTACTATTTATTACATCAGCTCATTTTCATCTTTTTAGATTTCTGTCTGTTAATGTTATATCACATTCTGTGTCTTTAAAGATCTCACTCATTTCAGTAAGTGGATATTTTTAAATTTGTTTTCATAGTAAAAGAGACAAGTTTTAATGAAATGTGTGCTTATGAAATCATGCATATTAACTGTTTGATTCTATATAGAAGTGTACCTTCGTTAAATTTTCAGTTTTTATCCCTTTCTTCACGAAATTTTGGTTTTACTGTCAGTTTATACTATTGCTAAGTCTTTTCTGGTCTTGAAGTCATTCTATATCGTTCCATTTCAATAGCTATTCAGAACACTTAAAGACCTCTTCTTGCTGTTCTGTAAATTGAACTATCATACATTATAGCTCACTTCGTTTCTACGGAATTAACTATCTTGAATTACTTTATAATTGGGAGTAAGTGGCCTTGTATAATGGAACTGAATTATTTGTGGTGACGTACGTGAATATACTGTATATGCATATCAAGAAGGGATAAGGAGAGCTTATTTTTCTCTCATGTTCTTCGCTTCGTTTTCATAAATGTTTCTCGGTAGGCTTACAGTTAAATATAAATACATAAAACTTTTTTTAAGGGTTTTAAGTAAATGCATTCAATAATATTAGTGACAAGAGACTAACTAACAGAAATTTACAATACCCCATTTTCTTTACGCAGTGTTACTAATAATTTCCATAACTTTACTAACACTGGAAGATAATATATTTTTCTCGAATTGCCATCCGTCCAAGAAAGCATTCCGACAAAACATATGATCCATTTCAACTAAAGTGTTCTGACAACCATGTGCTTTATTTCAACTAAAGGTGTTCGAACAAAACCATATGCTTTATTTCAACAAAAGGTGTCCGAACACAACCACATGATTCATTTCAACTAAAGGTGTTCGAACAAACCATATGCTTCATTTCAACTAAAGGTGACTTGACAACGGGCGAGTATTTTCCCGAAATAACCTGGCAAAACCATTGTCTGCGAAACTTCAAAGACCGCGTTGCTAATTTAGCTTTTGCATTGATTCCTCCCTTCTCTCATCATCATTGTTAATGAAGAGGCAATTTTATGCCTTTGATCCAGTCATAGAGGGGAGCTCGGACTCTCTTAGCGAAAGGGACTCTCGCATTTCATGGTCGGGTTGTAATGATGTCACGGGGATAAACAGAAGGTTCTCGTTATCAGTACATTCTGCATTAGGGGTTCTGGCAATGCAATGAAGTTGCTTGGATAAACTCTTGAATAAATATTATCTGAAGGGTCTGTTGATGTAGGTGTCAGTCCAGATTATCACTATAAATACAATTTGATTATGAGAATATGGCATTATAAAGATAATGAGCGAATATTCCGTTTATAAACGATGCTAGGGAATTCGTGTAAGACGTTATCATTATTATCAATATATCCAGACAATACGAAGTTGAAAAGTTGAGGGAACATTCATTTAAGAAAGTTGTCCAAAGACCCTCAACATAAGTCTCGTGGCTAGATTGTCATTGTAATTACGTTCTAAATGAAAGCTTAACGCAATAAAAAGTCTAAAGAATGAATAAACAGCAAAAGAGTAATGGATATCGCTTCCCCTTGCACTGGCAATTTTGAGGATACCACCATCCCTTAGCAAAGATGTCAAACAGACCCGCAACCCACAAAACTAAGGCCACGATAATTACTCTCCGTGTTCCTCTACCATCCAGTATCAAACCAACTGCATTATCTTGGCTTAGCTCACGGCAAGAAGCACCCGAGCACTTACAAGAGCACCCCGGCGGAGGAGAGCTTCCCCTACGACAGCGGCTCCTACGAGCCAGTGCACCCTAGACACGACATCGACGCCGAGTTGGTCGACCTGGAGGGCGAAGACAGTCGACTTCAGGTCAGGAAGGTCGCCAGTACCCCGCAGAGTGACCATACTGTGCCACACGCGGCCCCTGCGATACCTTCGTCTACTACCACCACTACCACGACCACTTCTACAACCACTACTAGATCTACCACCACCATTACACCGACGACGACCCTTCCCGAGAGTACGTTATTACTTAATATACATATACATACATATATATATATATATATATATATATATATATATATATATATATATATATATATATATATATATATATATATATATATATATATATATATATGAAAAACGTAGGAAATATAAAATCCCTGAGTATTTCATCCTAGATGATGTTAAATTTCTTAGTAATTTCTAAATCAATAGATCCATATAAGTGGTATGTTTTCCTTTTTAATTATATTTCCCCTGTTTTTTTTTCAGGATATTGTGAAATTAAAAAATCATGGGATAGCAAAACCCACATAATTGAAGAGCAGGAAAGTATCAGAGTAAGTATGGAAATGAAACTGCCTTTGCTTCAAAATCGTTTAGATAATTAGTTACAATATTTCAAAAAATAAGTAAATCATTATTTTCTGTATGTGGATGTACAGTATAGTATATAATATTCTACTCATTATTTTCTAGCGAAAATGACCCTCTAAATGCATATGATTTCATCTGCAGCTAAATGTTTGTGGTTGTTATGAATTATTGCTGTTGGAGTGTATGAATTCACCTACCATATAATCACATAAACAGTGAAATTGATGATACATTTTCGCTCTTACTGGAACACCATGTTTTTCATTTAATTTCAGTTTTTTTCGGTGGATTTTATTAAAGATTAAAGCAGCAGTATTCAACCATATATTGCTCAATATTTTTTCTATCCGAAGATGAGTTATATTACACCAAATGTAAAACATAAATAAAAGATATCCTTTGTAACCTCGCTAGACAAATATAGGAACTCCCTAGAATGAATAATTCAAAAATGTATTTATTTATAAGCAGTGTTACACATATCAATTCTCCTTAATGAAAACGTGTGTACCGCGAGGCTTGAATTATTGTTTTATATTCTGTTTTATTATTCTTCCATTTTCTTGATTAACAAGATTGAGGAGAATGAACGAGATATACACCAGTTACTATCATTTCCTAACCTTTGTGATTATAAACCTACCACTAATTATTTTCAGTATTCTAATGCAGGTAACATTGAGAACTTCATGCTTTTATCCTTATTATCTTAACTGAAATGGAAATCTCTAATTGTTCCACCTTCATTATTACTTTCTGATATCTATTTAAATATTTAAGCCAGATTAATATAGCTTTGATTTTCATTTTCAAACTTAAAATATGGTAATATTCATCTCGTGGTTTAATCCCTCTTATCATAACTGACTCGGAAAACTCTAATTTTTCTTCCTTTTTAATAAATATCTGTCGTTTTTAAAGTATTCCAGTAAATATATCATGAGTCCTTTCCCCTAAATGAAGACATCCTTCATTCCCAAAAAAAAACTCATTATCTCGCTTTCCTATTCAAGCTCGTAACCATAATCACGGTTTGCGTTTTATTTGACTCGCAAATTCATGGAATGTATTCTTACCCTTTCATCTTCTTTACGATCAAATAATATTCCTTTATTTCTTCCTCTTGCTTTTGATTTCTTTAGTTCTAAGACGTCTTTCATTCAGGACTATCTCCCGTTCCTTTTCATATTTACCTTCACTGTCTGTCTTCTAGTTCTTTCACAAAATATGTAAATCATCCATATCGTTCAAAATTGTTCATAATTGTTCAGCGTCTCTACTTGTCTTTTTCCTCAGATGTTAACAGTATTCATTGACTTGCCTGATTTCCTGACATTATTTTTTTATAGAATTTATTGCATCATTTAGTATGCCATTACTTGTGCTTTCGTAGGTTGTGTCTTTTTTTTTTAATGCATATGCAAAGAAAGGCAACGTCCAAGAGATAGCGGGAGAGAGCTTAAAATTCTGATACATTATATCTAATTATTTTTTTTTATTATTTTCTTCCAGCTATATAAGAATAATGACAGAGACTGCTCAGAATTATGCTATTGCGTAAAGAACCTGACTACTATATGCAAGGTAAGATAACTCCCATTAAAATCTTCTCAAAAAATTTTTTTTAGGAATTTTCTTAAATTTAAAAAAAATTTTGTTATGCAATTCACTTCTATATATATATCGATCATGTGATGCAGTAAAATTTATTCATTACAGGTACTTTGATCCTCTTTAGTTTAACTGTTAGTTACTTTTTTTACTTTTAGTTTTTTTTTTTTAACTTTTAAATACAGCTCTGATAGATGCGTGACTGTATCTGAATTTGGATATATTCGATACTATACAATGAATAACTAACAAAAAAGATAGGTAAATACACTATTCAGAATTTTAGCACGAAATTTATCCTTAATGGAATGTTTCTAACTTAATAAAATATACAGTAACTGAAATCTATTTAGATATCGGTTTCAGTTACATTTGCCTATTGAGCATATTTTGCAAAGAGTAAATTCAAGTCTATTATATATTCAATCTGACATGCTCTTTGTCACATAATCAATCCGTCTTTTATTTTATCATGTCAAGGAAAATTACAAAGAGTAATTTCATGAAACCCTAATTGCATTAGCGTATGAGTCAGAATAATACGAGAAAAAAGCCATTTCTTTTTCTGGTGATTCTGTCACATATAATTATTATTATTATTATTATTATTCAGAAGACGAACCCCATTCATATGGAACCAGCCCGCAGGGCCCATTGCCTTGAAATTTAAGATTCCAAAGAATATGGAGTTCGTTTGAAAGACGTAACAGAAAGTAAAACGAAATACAGAGAGATGAGGTCAGTCATTAGAAAAATAAATCAACAGAATAGATGGAGATAGATGTAAGTAAAGCATTAAAATACAAGGAGAATTCTCTTAGGGTAGCATGTAACTACACAGTCAGGCATTCAGTCGTTACTCTATACACTTGAGGCTTCAGCTAAAGTCTCAGGGCCATTGTGTGCGTTTTGATTGAGATAAATCTCTTTGAGTGTCGT
>NC_089743.1:50755029-50830029 GCF_040412425.1 Macrobrachium rosenbergii
ATAAAATAAAAACTACTATATATATAAATAAAATCAAATAAAAATAATTAAAAGTAAATAAGATTAATAAAAATAAATAAATAAAAATAAAAATAGAAAATAAATAAAAAAATATAAAAAGTAAATAAATAAAAACAAATAAAGATAAATAAAAAATCTGAGGCTAGAGGGCTGCACTTTGGTATGTTTGATGATTGGAGGGTGGATAATCAACATACTAATTTGCAGCCCTCTAGCCTCAGTAGTTTTTAAGATCTGAGGGCGGACAGAAAAAGTGCCGACGAACCGACAAACAGCCATCCTACTAGTTTTCTTTTACGAGGCTGCCGTTCAAATACCAACATCTTAAATGGAAAACCCACTCGAGTGTAAATATACGATTCTGGGAATCTGGTAATAGAGCAACAATGGAGAAGATTTACTAAGGTTTAAGTTTATTCAAGAAAGCTGTTAAAGAATGAAGTGGATGAAAAGGTAGGAGAAAGATAGGGCAAAGGAAAGTTAATACGCACTGGAACTGGTTCATAGTAGGAATGATGGGAATAGGAAGATATGGTCTATAAGAATAAAATGTAATCCAGTGAAATATTATGTAAGAGAATTATTATGAAAAATCAACATGATGAAATGAGAGGAAAGAGATGACGTTTGCAGTTTGCAAAACAAAATTTTATAGACGGAAAAATTAACCGAGTAGGAGGAATAATCTTTATACAAAACTCACAGAAAGTGAGGACATTCCGGAGCCAGTAAGACAGGAAAGAGGAGAAAGAAAATGAAAATGTCTAGTGGGTCAGGTAACTATAGATATGTATGAAGAAGAATTGACACTTAACTGCATGCCCATTCCATGCGTGCATGTAAAAAGGTTAATGCCACATGGGTTTCTTTGTACTTAAAGTTCTCCCACCAGTTACTGGATAAACTATGAATTCTACAGTCACTGATATATATATATATATATATATATATATATATATATATATATATATATATATATATATATATATATATATATATATATATATATATATATAAAACTGAATCACGAAAATATGGAGCGTGATGAATATATAAATAGGGCAAGTCACGAAGGAAAGTGAAACACGAGGTGGTGCTAGGCCTTTCGACTTACTCTCCTTTACTTAGCAGACTAAGTAAAGGTCAGTAAGTCGAAAGGCCTAGCACCACCTCGTTGTTTCCTTCGTGAGCATTGCCTTTGTATATTTATATATATATACATATTTAAATATATATATATATATATATATATATATATATATATATATATATATATATATATATATATATATATATATATATATATATATATATATATTTAAAAATATATACACAAAAAACACACACACATATATATATATATATATATATATATATATATATATATATATATATATATATATATATATATATATATATATATATATATATATATATATATACATATAAGGCTGCCATAGCTATACAAGTGGAAAAATACCTTTCACAGTTAACGGGTCTGATGCGATTGTCAAATCTAATAAAGTATTTGACCAACAAAAATTTTGTTCCTTCACCTTTCATGACTGTTGCAACTGGATAACATAACTGCATTATAAACTGGGTAAACTACAGACGACATTTCTCTCTTGAATTTAATTTCCAAATGGATTTGTTTTACATTTATTCATCTGATGCCTAATCTAGCTGATTGATATCGTGGGAGTCGTTCTTTGGAAACAGTTCGTTAAACGACTATAGACTAATACAATAGTTTTTACGATATAATATTCTCTTTCAATATAATATTTTTATCATAATATATTCTCTTTCAATATGATATTTTTACCATATGATATTCTTTTTCATTGCACCGTCGTTTGATCTATTAATGTGTGTGTGACATTTGAATAGCGTTCAATTAGTTCCAGATGAAAAAATGCAAGACTTTGTATTTTACATCTATAAAGAATTCACATTTCGTCAAAATTACTAACAGTGAATAAACTTTAGTTGGAAAACTTCTTTATAAACAAAAATATTCTCTCAGTGTTCTTTTACCAAACAACAAGCATTAACAAAGTGCAAGAACGAGGCGCGTGAAAGGAAAAGGATGCATTTTCTGTACCCTCATTCTTAACTTCCCCAAATTGCCAATTCCCTCTGTTTATTGGCTCGAAATTTAATTTCCCCCGATGACGACGTCCGCATTTCTTACTCTCCCGTCCACTCCCGCAGGTTCTGGACTGCGTGGAGCGACGCCCCTGTGAGACGGACTTCGCTGTCTACAACCATAACGCCCCTGGATTCCAGGTCGCCCGAGGGGAGTGCATCTGCTACTCGGGAGAATTCATTTGCAAGAGGCCGAGACAAGGTATGGTCAGATGTATGATGATTACCCAAGATACACGAGTTTTAGAGGTGAGGTGTAGAGGCTGTCATTTTGGAAGTGGAATCCGAAATACTTCGTGACAAACTTCTGTATCTTATCTTCCTACTTTTAGTTGAGTTGTGTGCCATACAACCAGTATGCAATGGCTCTTTTAAAAGTCTTTAGTCTAATTCCCCTTGCTAGAGTTTTCGTTTCTTTAGATTGCCATTATGTTATTGTTTAACCCACTCTCAGCAACTTATTTTCTGTACCATTCATTATCAGCACCCTCTACATCACTTCTACGCTAATTCTCGGTCTGTCTATCCGCTTTATTTCTTTCCAACTTCTCGCATAACTGTTTCATAACAAATACTTGATCCACATACAGGTTTTTCTTGGTTTAAACCTACATTACTCTTTCCTAAACATCATTCTGTCAAATGTTGTACTTGGTATACTAATTAATGTTATGCCCTTTACACACACCTACACCAGTTTTACTTTTACGGAATGAAACAATCTTATCCCGGCTATCTTTATTTTTTTTTAGGAAATTTTAGTTAATCCAGATATACATTGGAAACACTGGGCAAAATTTGACTAGCCTTCTCCAGCCATGTGCCATTTATTTGTGCCTTTCCTTTGTCATTCACATTCATCAAATATTCAAAATGCGCTCTCTATCGATCCAGAATTACATGCATTTCACACGGGATATTTCCATTTATATTTTTAACTTCTCTCTCTGCATTGTTTTCTTATTTCCCATAAGTTCCTGCAACCCATTTTCCCCGTACGTGCTTTACTAAATTTATTTTTCTCTCTCTGACTCTCATTTGTACTGAAAGTGTACCTGAAGTAATTTTCATTGTATTCCAACCAAAGCTTTGTTTTCCTCATCTTATCCTTTTATGCTCTTTTTACCTCTTGCCAAACTCACTCTTTTTAAGTTACTTTTACAGCCACACCCGCCCCTTCCCCACTTTTCCTCCCCTTCATTAAACTTTATCTATAATACTCTTGCTTCAACCAAATAATGATCAACATTACATCGATCAACTTGTCTTCCAGTTTTTTTCTCTTTCCAAAGAATTATTATAAATATTTCAGGTAATCCAGTCATGTCCAAACATATGTCCAAAAGCCCCTGTTCATTTTAATTTACACTAGGAACTCCATGCCAACAAAATATTATACTCTTTCTCTGTCACGTATCATTCCTTTTAAATTACCTAACACCCCATACATTGATACATAAACACATAAACACACACACACACAGGCATATATATATATATATATATATATATATATATATATATATATATATATATATATATATATATATATATATATATATATATATATATATATATATATATATTATACACGTGTGTGTGTGTGTGTGTGTTTGTAAGGGGAAAGTATATTGAAGTGTGTGCAGGGATACAGGAAGATGAATGGGGTGGTCAAGAAGAAAGTGGGAGAGGAAAAGAATGGGAACAGGAAATGAAAGAGAGGCTATAAAATTTCACACTTTAAGGGGACTCCTCGGGAGCGCTATGTGGGCGAACCTAGGGAGACGAAGTTCTTGGAGTCTTTCTTTATTTTCTTTTTTATTGTAAAGTGAACCATCAAATATGTATGTATATATATATATATATATATATATATATATATATATATATATATATATATATACATATATATATATATATATATATATATATATATATATATATATATATATATATATATATACATTTACATATACACATACATGCGTGTGTGAAAGCGAGACAAGAAAAAGATCGCTAAACTATAACCCTAACATTGTCTAAGAAGCGTGTTCTTCTTTTTTTATGGGCGCAACAAATTCTGCAGCCATTAAAAGATGCTTTTGTTTTATCCTCTTCCTGCAACTTGCAGCTGAACGCAAAGACTTCAATAAATATGCAGATGTATCAAAGCCTTTGTGATAAGTTTATTGGCACAACAAGAAACAAACTCCACAAAAGGCCTTGATAGCACTTTTTCAAATCTTCTCTCTGTTCGAAAAAATAATATATATATATATATATATATATATATATATATATATATATATATATATATATATATATATGTGTGTGTGTGTGTGTGTGTGTGTGTGTGTGTGTATATATATATATATATATATATATATATATATATATATATATATATATATATATATATATATATATATATATATATATATATATATATGTATATATATATATATATATATATATATATATATATATATATATATATATATATATATATATATATATATATATATATATATATATATATATATATATATATATATGAGTGTTTTGAGTGTTTGTGTGCGTGTGTAAACAACAGAAATCATTACTTCGTTTCCCGTCTTTACTGCTACATTCCGATGTAAGTCATGGGAGGGACACAGAAAAAGGGTCGTTTCATAAAATACGTACCTGGCAGTTGCTCGATTGCGATAACTGGCAGCCCTATCCTCTAATTTATAAGTCAGCTCCACAGACTGAACAATTTTGTTTCTATCACATTCAGCATACAAACTTCATTTCCACGAGACAAAGTTGGGCTAAATTTATCCCCCAGTACCTTCCTTAAATATTTTCTTTGCCCCTCACATCTTTTGACTTCCTTCCCTTCACCAATCATATTTACCCTGATAGCCACATTTACCTTCATCTTCCTCTTATTAGAAGTACATTCAAATCTTTCACCAGTATCTGTGGAACGGCCTCCCAGAAGACTTCGTGGAATTGGAACTTCAGAAGTTCAAGCGAAGGTGCAATGCATCACTACCCTAATACTATTCTCCTTGCATTTCAATACATTTTTATCTGCTTGTTAATTTATTCATTTACTTTTTTTTTAATAAGTGAGCAGGATCTCTTCTTTCTGTATTTCCCTTTACCTCCTCTTCTTCCTAATGAATACCTTAATATTCATTGGAAGTTTGAACTTCAAGTCAGTGGTCCCCGTGAGCTTGTTCCATATGAATAGGTTTCATCTTCTGAATAATAATAATAATAATAATAATAATAATAATAATAATAATAATAATAATAATACCTGCGAATTGTCTTCACGTTTCCCAGACAACACTGCGTCATCTATAAACAGCTGCTCCAGATCTCATTCACCACTGTATTCCTCATCCCACAAATTTGCACTTAAATTTCTGTCCCTTTCTCTGATTTTTTATCATCATTCCATCCATAAATATAATTATTATTCAGTCAAAGGGTAATCATAAAATCTTTTCTTAGATGTTGTATATATTCAAAATAGTCTCTTTGTCTTCTACAAATTCCAAACACGACTGGTTTATTTTATGAAGTTCTTTTTGCTGACATTTATGTATGTTTATGTTTTTTTGGGGAAAATATCCATTTTTTTTTAGTGGCTTTCTTTTGAATTAAAAAACTAAAAGTCTGTTATAAATGCCTGCCCTTGTTTCGTTATCGAAAGACATATGAATGAAATAAATAAAAAAAGGAATTAAGTTGGAAAAATATTACAATATATTCTGTTACTAGGCCGTTTAGGAGAGACACGGGTGATATAATTTCCGTCGGCATTCGGCTTCTCTTTTTACGCTTGAATTTTTTCATCCCCGTTTTGTGGACAAAAACAGTCATATATATGTTTTTTTTCTGTACCTTAAAATGACGAATCCTTTTGTACGTATAACTATGTTTTTTTATGTGAACAAAATGAAGACCCTGCCAGCATTTGCAGCCAGTGTAATAAAAAGAAAGGTTGCCAAGCGTAAATATTTATTACTAACAGAGAGACGCGAGAGAACAAAAGCATTAAACAGACTTACGTTCGTTCATATACCTCGAGAGCTTGTTTTATATAATGGTTAAACGACCGTAGGAAGAATAACTCTCAGATTAGGAAGAATTTTATTCATTTTGTGTATTCTATAAACGAAATAACGAGGCAACTTAATTCTATACAAAGTATATAAAATTTCTAAATAAATAGCCTAACATTACACACAATAATAAGCATCAAGAGAAAATTATCTTTATTTGAATAATATTTTCATAGAGACTTTAAATCCTTTCCATAACCAAATAAACGGCCGCAAGTAAAATATATATGAAATTTTCACCTTAGAAAATAACCGACCCTTACATGAATGTACAAAAATCAAGAGAAAATTATTTTTATTTATATCGCTTTTTTACTAAGACTTTAAATCCTTCCCATAACAAAATTAAGAGCAACAATAAAAATATATATAGCCAGTCCCTGCACGAAAGTACAACCATCAAGAGAAAATTATTTTTATTCTTTTCATATTTCCACTAAGACTTTAAATCCTTCGCAGCATCAGAGAGAACAATAGTTCCTAACTTTGAGCATCTTCGCCCTCCTCCAGATGAGTACGACCTCCCGACGGGATTATTCCTCCTCCTGGGCTACAGCAGGATAGAACTCCACTTCCTGAACGAGACGAGCCCCAACGCAGTTAACAGTCTGATCCCGCTGCAGAATGTTTTCCAGAGGCTCTCCGCGGAATTAGGAGTAAGTAATGATAATATCTGTTGCAGACTCTCACTCTCTCTCTCTCTCTCTCTCTCTCTCTCTCTCTCTCTCTCTCTCTCTCTCTCTTTAAATTTTCTTAGTTACATGGTTGGATTTGATGAGGTTATGAATTTTTTTTTTTTTTTAATATGGTAGGGAACATTACGTAAAGGTTTAGTCTCTATGTAAATTCTCGAACTTTCATCTCTATTCATGATTCCGTTATAAAGAAATTTTATGTTGCTCAATAACGGTAAGTAATATTATTCAAAGGATATATATATATATATATATATATATATATATATATATATATATATATATATATATATATATATATATATATATATATATATCTACTTTCTAGGAACAATAGATTCCTTTAAGATAATTCTTCTCTCATTATCGTCTGTTTCGAGAGCAGAGGCTTATTGTATCCCTGTAGTATATTTGCTGAGCTCTCATTGCTTCAACTTATTATTCTAATACAAAGTCTTATTCCATTGAGTCACAAGCTCCAGTACTCTACTGCCCTAAAATGAAAGACTGCAGTATCTGCAAAAATACAAAACTGAGAAAAATGGTAGATACTGCAGTTTTCCCTTGCCTTACTACTGATTTTGCAGATACTGCAAATGGGACCCACTAAATAAAGCATTGAAGAATCATTCTGAAACTGCAGTAACTTGTGTATCAGTGTTTCACGAGCCCAATAGGTGGCATATCTCAATTTCGAAAATTTTGCTGATACTGCACTTTTCCGTTTTAGGGCAGTATAGTAGACTTTCCCATTGAAGTTCTATTTACTTTACAGAAAATTTTACGAGATTAAATTATATCCTTCTTAGAAATTATATGCTAACTTCAGTTAGTATAAACGTTAATCAAAATTATTTACTTAATTTCCGGACCTTTTTCATAAATATTCAATGATGGTTTTATTTGAATATGTACAGCGATTATTAAGACGTTATAATTGAGCAAGTGATGTTATCAAGAAAAAGTCAATGATTCTGACTGAGTTTCAAGTAAGTTTTATAATAAGTCCTGTGAATACTTTAAATAAAACTGAATTTGACTGAGTTTCAGGTAAGCTTTATAATAAGGTACCGTAAATACTTTACATAGAACTGAAATTGACTGAGTTTCAAGTAAGTTTAAGATAAGTTACCGTGAATACTTTAAATAAAACTGAATTTGACTGAGTTTCAAGTAAGTTTTATAATAGACCCTGTGAATACTTTAAATAAAACTGAAATTGACTGAGTTTCAAGTAAGTTTTATAATAAATTGCTGTGAATGCTTTAAATAAAACTGGATTTGACTGGGCTTCAAGTAAGTTGTATAATAAGTTATTGTGAATACTTTAAATAAAACTGAAATTGACTGAGTTTCAAGTAAGTTTTATAATAATTTACCGTGAATACTTTAAATAAAACTGAATTTTACTGAGTTTCAAGTAAGTTTTATAATAATTCCTGTGAATACTTTAAATAAAACTGAATTTGACTGAGTTTCAAGTAAGTTTTATAATAAGTCCCGTGAATACTTTAAATAAAACTGAATTTGACTGAGTTTCAAGTAAGTTTTATAAGTCCTGTGAATACTTTAAATAAAATTGAATCTGACTGAGTTTCAAGTAAGTTTTATAATAAGTCCTGTGAATACTTTAAATAAAACTGAATTTGACTGAGTTTCAAGTAACTTTTACAATAAGTCCTGTAAATACTTTAAATAAAACTAAATTCGACTGTTTCAAGTAAGTTAATAAGTCATGTGAATACTTTAAATAAAACTGAATTTGACTGAGTTTCAAGTAGGTTTTATAATAAGTTAACGTGAATACTTTAAATAAAACTGACTTTGGCTGAGTTTCAAGTAAGTTTTATAATGAGTTACGTTGAATACTTTAAATAAAACTGAAATTGACTGAGTTTCAAGTAAGTTTTATCATAAGTTACCGTGGATATTTTAAACAAAATTGGATTTGACTGGGCTTCAAGTAAGTTTTATAATAATTTACCGTGAATACTTTAAATAAAACTGAAATTAACTGAGTTTCAAGTATGTTTTATAATAATTTACCGTGAATACTTTAAATAAAACTGAATTTGACTGGGCTTCAAGTAAGTTTTATAATAAGTTACCGTGAATACCTTGAATAAAACTTAAATTGACTGAGTTTCAAGTAAGTTTTATTATAATTTACCGTGAATACATTAAATAAAACTGAAATTGACAGTTTCGAGTAAGTTTTATAATGTTACCGTGAATACTTTAAATAAAACTGAAACTGACTGACTTTCAAGTAAGTTTTATAATAAGTCCTGTGAATACTTTAAATAAAACTGAATTTGACTGACTTTTAAGTAAGTTTTATAAGTTATTGTGAATACTTTAAATAAAACTGAAGCTGACTGACTTTCAAATAAGTTTTATAAGTTACTGTGTATGCTTTAAATAAAACTGAAGCTGACTGACTTTCAAGTAAGTTTTATAAGTTACTGTGAATACTTTAAATAAAACTGAAATTGACTGAGTTTCTAGTAAGTTTTATATTAAGTTACTATGAATACTTAAAATAAAACTGAAATTGATTGAGTTTCAAGTAAGTTTTATAATAATTTACCGTGAATAATTTAAATAAAACTGAATTTGACTGGGTTTCAAGTAAGTAATTTACTAATTCCCTATTAACACAAATTACGAAAACCTCTTCCATTAAATTGCTTACTATTCCCACACCAGTTTCTTGATTTTTTAATGGAACTTGCTTTACTATCGCTATATTTTTTCTTATCTGAGTTTAAATCCGACTGCCAATTTACTAATTGCCTATGATTTCCCTCTTGAACTCAAATTTCATGAATTTCAGATGAAAATTATCTCAAGCAATCCGTTTCTTCTTTCACCATCATTGTAACGGCAGCATCCGAATCGTCATCCTTTTTCCTTTCCCCTGCGTCCCCCCATCCGCCGCCATTCCAGGCGTCGAATATTAATCCCTAATGAACAATTCCGGGAACGGTTCTTTGCGTAAAACGAAGCCCTCCATCATTCTGCCCGAGCCATTATGCGGCCATTTCCGAAATAACCCTGGCCTATACAGGCGGGTAATGCATTTTACATGGGCGTATATGGCTATTTCAACGGGCCTCTCCCTCCCTCTCTACCTCCCTACCTCCCTATCTCCATCACTGCCTCCCTTGGGGTAGGAAGAGGGGCTGGGAGGTCCTGGAATTCGAATTGAATTATCTTATTAATCTTGTCCTCCTGCCCTTGTTCGGTCGTGGTGGATGAAATGTCGGGATCAATTTCTAAAAGAACGGGTCGTGTAAATAGGGGAAAGGGGTTATACGGGGAATATATGGGGAATAGGCCTTTCGAGATTGCTTAAGTAATTGGGTTATTCAACTGGCGTGGCAACACGAAAGGCCAACGATGGATGGATTAAGGCTTTATAGTGACAAGCGTATCCAAAAAAGCGTAAAGAATTCGAGAGGTTAAGAGGGCATTGTGGCTATTACGATTACATGTGTATCTGGGAAAAGCGACCAGTAGATTCTATTTGTATAATGGGATTTGTAAAGCAAGAGAATTTAGGTTCCATGACAATGAGATTCATAATATAATGTTTGAGAGGAACAGATAAATGCAGAGAAGCAGAAAGAGAGGAGATCTACCAAATATTAAGATGTGTGGAGAGAGAGAGAGAGAGAGAGAGAGAGAGAGAGAGAGAGAGAGAGAGAGAGAGAGAGAAAAAACAAATTTCACATTACCCCAAAAATCCTTATGTATTGTCTTGTTGTGCAAGTTGTTTACTTACATGAATACCGAAAGGTAACAGTAATTCGCCTAAAAAGGCTTATAGGCAGGAAATAGATACACCGTGCTAGTTTAGGGGTGGTGGAATTTTTAATTATTAGCGAAACATATGTTCACGTATGTATTTAATAATGTTATCAGTCTCCAATACCAGTTATCAGTTATCATTACCACCGTAATAAACGTTGTTTTAAGATATGGTTATAACATTGGTTTTCTTTTCTGTTGTTGTAAATGCTGTTGTGACAAGCTTCAAGGTTGTAGACTGCAGCTGTAAAACAACATTGAACAAATCGAAACGTTTACGTATAACATAGTTTCTAAGATCCTAACAAAAGGTATTTTCTTGTTGTATACCATCATTACTATGTAACGGGAAGCAAATTCACAAAATTCTTAAAATAATTATATGAAACGTACGCTAAAACCTTGGTGGCGAAGAGTGGACGAATTTTAATAAAAACGAGTAAAAAATGCGCCGCAGTTTCTTCGGCGCAATCGAGTTTTCTGTACAGCAGCTACAGCGTATAATCAAGTCACCGAAAACAGATCTATCTCTTCGGTGGTCTCGGTATAATGCTGTATGAGCCGCGGCCCATGAATCTTTAACCACTGCCCGGTGGCGGCCTGTCCTATATCGTTGCCAGACGCACGATTATGGTTTAACCTTAAATAAAATCAAAACCACTGAGGCTAGAGGGCTACAATTTGGTATGTTTGATGACTGGAGGGTGGATGATCAGCATACCAATTTGCAGCCCTCTAGCCTCAGTAGTTTTTAAGACCTGACGGCGGACAGAAAAAGTGCGGACAGAAAAACGTGCGAACAGCAAAAGTGCGGACAAAAAAAAGTGCGGACTGACAGACAAAGCCGGCACAATAGTTTTCTTTGATAGAAAACTAAAAACCTGATGATAAAAAAATGTGAAAATTCTATTAAAAGTAAATATCGTATTTGTATAGATTTATTGATAATCGGCTTCGGTGTATGATAAAGGACAATAGTTGCATTCAACAAAGTAAACAAAAATATGATTTTTTTCCAGCCCTTTCATTGTAGAGAGAAAAAGTGCGTTTTATCCAACACAATGAATTTGCTGAAAATTCATTAAAATTTGCTTTGCCCTTAATATTAAATAAAAACTGTACGTTTTTATAGGTATTCACTGAAAATACAATAAATTGTATCGTTTTGTGCTTTAACGATAACCAGCATTTTCTTTCATTTTATTATTTTATGCTGACTTAGTATTTATACATATACTTAAAAATGTGACAGGGCTTACTGGAAGATAAAATTCCTAAAAATCCTTTTAAAAATCAAGAAAGTGTAAAGGCTTCTGTTCACTTATCTCTAATATTAAAATATTGGTTTTGATATATTAAGAAACGTGAGAAAAAACCCATGAGCTTGAGAAAATTTTTAGAATGTCTAAAGGAACAAGATACAAACTGTGATAAATGGAAATTATTTTATAAAAGAAAAAAATACCACACTGCATTTCCCAAATGATTCTTATTATCTGTCTTGCTTCTCCTATTTCCGTCATCAAAGTCATACCTTACACTCACTCATGTGTGCTAAATGTTATACACTTAAGTATACTAAATGCTATACTCATATGATTCTTATCCTCACCTCTCACTTTTTAAAACTGTAGACAAAACGGAGCAGTTATTACTATAACAATCAACCACCAATAGCCTATTTTTTTTTTTTTTATCATCTTGAGATGCCCAGTATAAGCCTACTCTGGGCAGCTGCTCACCCATGCTATTTCCCCAATATTATTTTTTTTTTTTTTTTTTGTCATTTTGGCATACCTTACACACCCTGGCCAGCCATTGAGCCGTACTATCTCCACTATACCTTACCATTTCTATTGTAAACCCATCAGCTCCTGAAACCTTTCCCTTATTGAGTCTTTAATTTGTAATCATATTGTTCCTAACACAGGAATGCAAGTATTCTAAAATTAACATTATTTCATTCTCTTCATGAACTACATCTCAGAGTTCCATCTGTTATTCTTTTATTCATTAATTCATGACTTTGCTCTCAGCATTCATTGGCCTCCAATGTAAACGTTTTTTTTTTTTTTTTTTTTTGTAAAGTAACCGTTCGGATTCACCACCGTTCATTCATTACTTACTTATTATCATAAAGATAACTTCAGTTTCCATACAAGCACTATTACAGCAACTCTGTGCCTAACAGCCATACCTTCCTTTTCTCCTCATTCTCAAACGCCAGACAGGAACAGCTTCCAACAATCTCAGGAAACTTGTATTTTACTCTCACTCGCCTGCGCTCCTGGACCACGTTCATTTATTGCCACTACTATCAAAGACTTTTCTCTTGCCACAATGAATTCTATCCAGGCATTTCCTGGATTAACACACTAGCACTCTCTCGCCTGTCACCATACAGTAGTTTTCGTGACGAAAGAAGCCTTCCTACTTTTCTTACCCTGATTCTCTTCCTTTGAATCTTGTACACCGGGCTCTTTCATTTGTATCGCATTACATACCATGATATACGTTCTTTTTTATTAAAGAAATCTACTCGAAAACATTTCTTCTTTTCCACACCGACGCCCATCTATAAGTCTAGGACCTTCTTCTTCCTCCACCATACGTACAGGGTACGTGTTGCAAACACCATGTTCCATCACTACGTTATTTTCCCAAAACTGAGTGGCTAAAATGTCCTTTTTTTTATTTTCCTCCAGCCTACAGGAGTAAAACGAGTGATAACTCTTGGCCTTAAAGGAAAAGGTTCGTGGGCTATTTAGAACACATTTCCTACCAAGGGAGATCTAACTCTCCCATTAGGTGCTATTGCCTTTAGACACTGGCTCACTATCCTATAGCAATGGTACGCTTGAGACCAAAAATTTATAAGAATCACTGCTTATTATCAACGCACTAATGGTATATAAGTTCACTGTCCTAATATGTTGATTGCAGTTGGCCATATTGGAACAAGTTTAAGGATTCGAAACCTATATAAGTGTATTATAGCGTTTTTTTTTTTTTTTTTTTTTTGCTTTGTCTAACAAACAGAGAAAGTTAAGTTATCATTAAACTGGTGATTTCGTGTCGGTTTCGAAACTTTATTTGTAAATATTTGATGTGTACTTCGATGGAAGATCCTCTGTATGGGATCATCGAGTATAAAAACCGATTTAGTAACGAAAACGAAACGAGGAAAACGTGGCTAAAATTTATAGTATTCTCTCCCTTTGGAACTTTTTCAAACCAAATATTTCGGATTGCGTGACTACCTTCACGTTTTTATTATACTGAAAATACTGGAAATGAATTAATAAAAATAAAACAATACTATCCAAGGGTATCATTCGTATCACCTCTGATCTTTTCCTATTTTCTCCCTCATGTCACCCAGGAGCTAACATTTTTATTCGTCTGCTTCGATGATCCGATATTGAGGGGAGAGAGAGAGAGGGAAAAAAAAAATCAAGCCATCAAAAGGCGAACCATCGGCAAGAATCTCTTCTTGAAGGAGTCTCACTCTATTCGGTCTTCTCTCCCACGATGGACCCTCTTCTTGGTCTCCTCTTCCTTCTTCTCCTTCCCTTCCCCAACAAAGTCCTCCTACCCTCCTCCCTCCTCCCCCCCTCCCACCACCCGACCCTCTCATTCTCTCTCCTTCACAATCCCAACCGTCAATCTCGGGGGAAATCACCGTGATTGGCTGGCTATCTATTGTTGCCAAATCTTCTTCTTCCTATTCACGTTTTCTTTCTCCGCTGTCACGTAATGTCAGTCTGATTGCACGGATTTTCGCTGATCATGGGACGCTTTTACGTCTTGTTTTTTGCTCTTTGGAAAGGGAGAGGTACAAACATGCGGTCATTTGCATTTTTATGTTATGTAGTTCTTCGCTTTCAGCTTCTGCCTGAGCGAAGAAAAGGGAGCTTAACTATAACTTCTTCCCTATAGACTTGCCGAGAAAGTAGAAGGATATGCCCTTCTTGCGCCAAGCTCTCTGAAAAGGGAAAAGGTGTAATATATCTCACTGCGTGGGTGTGTGTGTGTGGGTGCAGACATAGTTACTTGGCGTGGATTATCAAGCTGGGAACAGGAATTTAAGTTAACTCAGCCACGAAAGATTGCTCCTTTTTTTTAGAATTAGGAAGTGGTTTATTGTTGGGGCTTACAATCATGTTCTTTTCTAATCACAGCCTATGCAGAAAGATGATTTTACGCTGGAAAAGCAAATTGTAAGTCTAGAAATTAACTTAGTATAAAATAAGTATTATATATATATATATATATATATATATATATATATATATATATATATATATATATATATATATATATATATATATATATATATGCTGTATATATGAAATATAGAAAGGTAATCATTTTACATATACACACACATATATATATATATATATATATATATATATATATATATATATATATATATATATATATATATATATATATATATATGCTGTATATATGAAATATAGATAGGTAATTATTTTACATATACACACACACACACACACATATATATATATATATATATATATATATATATATATATATATATTATATATATATTTTTTTTTTTTTTTTTTTTTTTTTAAATAACATTGTCGATTAAACGTTATATTAGACGTCATGCAAGCAGTATTATACTTAACATAGCCTGTGAACATTTTTCGGTATTTGTGCAATGCAGTTCATATTCAAAAGAATTACATAAAATTTAAAGCTTTTGGTTTCAGGTTAGTTCCTTTCCTTCTTTTTGTTTTTAATGTTGCTGGAGAGTTAATTCTCAATCTTTTATACAAGTGGGATGAGTCTTGACACGCACATCCCCCCAAAACAGTATCATTACGTGCCAAAGTTACTAATTACTTCCTGGACAACTTTTCTGAACGAGTCCCTACTTCCTAAAAGTTCATCTCAGTTCTGATCTGAATATGTCACTATAATAGAACTGTTATGTATAAACTTCTTAACTTTGAAGAACGACGGCTATTAGACTAGACTGAATTGCCGTAATGCTGCTACAGTCTAGAGCTGGTAGTCGCTCTTAGCCTTAATTATGAAAATGTAAAACAGACTTTCCTGCAGTATTCTTGATGCTGATACTCCAAAGTTTAAGAGAAGCTGGAATACTTCAGTGTCTCTGTAGCTACTTTAACCTATGTTTTTAGTTTTCCGTAAAAGAAAACTATTGTACCGGCTTTGTCTGTCCGTCCGCACCTTTTCTGTCCGCACTTTTTCTGTCCGCCCTCAGATCTTAAAAGCTACTGAGGCTAGAAGGCTGCAAATTGGTATGTTGATCATCCGCCCTCCAGTCATCAAACATGCCAAATTGCAGCCTTCTAGCCTCAGTAGTTTTTATTTTATTTAAGGTAAAAGTTAGCCATAATCTTGTTTCTGGCAACGATATAAGATAAGCCACCACCGGGCCTTGGTTAAAGTTTCATGGGCCGCGGCTCATACAGAATAATCCCGAGACTACCGAGAGATAGATCTATTTTCGGTGGCCTTGGTTACACGCTGTAGCAGCTGTACAGAAAACTCGATTGCGTCGAAGAAACTTCGGCGGATTTTTGTTTGTTCTGTCTTAAGTTTCTTTTATGAAACCCTCCTCATTTCCGAAACTTTCTCTGTAGTTATCGTTGTTTACTTGCTGGCTATCTCTTAGCTTTCATTACTTTATTATTATTTTTGTTGTTGTTGTTGTTGTTGTCTCGTCAAGTTGATGCTGCCTACACCCAGTTTAGAATTTTTTTCTTGACATTTTGACTTCGATGTGAAGATTTGTACAATCTCTGGTTGCTAATTTTTATTTTCTATTTTTTTTTTAAATAGGGCCCACCATCATGTATCCTTTATGTTTTAGTCAAAGCATCTGAGAAGGACATCTTCTTCCAATGTAAAATAGGAAATTTCCTTCGTTTATATATATATATATATATATATATATATATATATATATATATATATATATATATATATATATATATATATATATATATATTTATATTACACACACACACACACACATATATATATATATATATATATATATATATATATATATATATATATATATATATATATATATATATATATATATATATATATTTTACAATCTCTTTAGTTCTTTTAGTACTTATGAAGGGGCCGGAAATGAGACTGTCACTCGGGCATTTATCAAAGTAAAACAAAAATAACAGATGGGGCTATTATTGGTAAAGGCCGAGACTTCGAGTGTTTTTTTTTTTTTCTCCGCTCAGATCCAGAAAGAAATGGAATTTATCCCTTATAAATTGAAGAACGAACCGAACGGAAAAGAAAAAAAAAAATGGCAGTGGAAACCCAGTTAAGGGTAAATGACGTTACCTCCTATGACGAAGGCGAGCCACTCCTTAACAGTGGTGAGGAGGAGGAAGTGGAAAAATTATTGAAGTTTCAAAAGAAATTTCCTAAATGCATTTAGAATTTACTGGCATCTGTGTTTAAGACTGTGCGCGCTCACCCACAGACACAGGCTTACGTACTTCAATATAACATACACACACAAACTGTACAACAACATATATATATATATATATATATATATATATATATATATATATATATATATATATATGTATATATATGTACATATATATATATATATATATATATATATATATATATATATATATATATATATATATGTGTGTGTGTGTGTGTGTGTGTGTGTGTGTGTGTGTGTCAGGCTTACGTACCTTCAGTATAAACAACATACACACTCACAAACTGTACATACATATATATACTGTATATATGTGTATATATATATATATATATATATATATATATATATATATATATATATATATATATATATATATATGTGTGTGTGTGTGTGTGTGTGTGTGTGTGTGTGTGCGTTTGTGTGTGTTTGCGTGTGTTCTGAATTTTTAGAATAATGATGGTAAAAAAATTTTATTTCATGGATTTTGTGGTTCATGTTAGCGTGCATATTTTGAAAATTGAAACGTCTAATGTATGAGAATTTCACTTCACATGACATTCATCCACAGTTGAATTGTGGATAAGCAGTGACCACTGTGCTGTTTCTTTTTTTCTGGAGACATCCCATGTCGAGGTAAATGTCTTGATATTGAGAAAAAAATAATGATAAAAGAGAAAATATTCTCCGACCACTATGACACTCCCATAGAATAATGAACTATCACTTTTTATAAAAGGAAGCTTTACTAGCTTCTGTGAAGGTAACGTGCTGGCCCAAGGCTTCCTCCTGCCAACAGCCTTTCTAATGTTTTTTTTTTTTTGGTCCATTGAATGTTTTCTCAATAACTCTTAACAATACCTTGTTTTGTAGCCTACGGAAAAGACAGCCTTTCCAGGTTTTATTGAACTTGGCTGGCCAGTTTTAATTTGATAGCCTCGTAGAAGCCTTTAAGATTCAACAGGTATACGTCACTATCTTTTTAAAAGCACAAGACTGAGGTTTGTTTTATTTTAGAGAACAACTTTTTTCACGTTTTCTTTTATATTTTATCATCATAGTAGGTTCTTTGTTTGCCTTTAGAGGGAAGGAAGACAATTATCTTTTGTTTCTTGTAAAATGTTCCATTTTTTCCTTTTTATTCTAAACAATACATTTTTCATGTAATCGTTGTTGTAGTTTTTATAGAATTAGAAAAATACTTCGTCAGCCCAAACTCTCTCTCTCTCTCTCTCTCTCTCTCTCTCTCTCTCTCTCTCTCTCTCTCTCTCTCTCTCTCTCGGTATCAAATCTCACTCTCATAATTAACTTCAAACAATGAAAATAAAAGGTTGCTCTCTGTCTCTCTCTGTCTCTCTGTCTCTCTCTTGCTATCAGATCCTACTCTCATAATTATCTTCAAACAATGAAAATAAAAGGTCTCTCTCTCTCTTGCTGTCAAATCCCACTCTCTCTCTCCCTCTCTCTCTCTCTCTCTCTCTCTCTCTCTCTCTCTCTCTCTCTCTCTCTCTCTTGCTTTCAGATCCCACTCTCATAATCTCTCTCTCTCTCTCTCTCTCTCTCTCTCTCTCTCTATCAAATCTCACTCTCATAATTATCTTCAAACTGTGAAAGTAAAAGGCTGCTCTCTCTCTCTCTCTCTCTCTCTCTCTCTCTCTCTCTCTCTCTCTCTCTCTCTCTCTCTCTCTCTCTTTCTTGCCATTAAATCCCACTCTCATAATTATCATCAAACATTAAAAGCGAAAGGTTGGATCCAAAGAGGGGTGGTTTTAGAATTTGTAAAACGCTTCGTCAAGACTCTCTCTCTCTCTCTCTCTCTCTCTCTCTCTCTCTCTCTCTCTCTCTCTCTCTCTCAAACTATCTTCAAACATTGAAAGTGCAAGGCTGCGTCCAAAGGGGGTTGCTATGATTTCGACAATCTTTAATCCCAGTCATACCTTTCTGTTTGCGAGTAATAGTGATTCCAAGCGTTTTCGATAACCATTGCTTTCTTCTTAAGATATCTAATGTGAAAGTACTTCACAAAAATAGATAACTTTAAATTTCCTTTATAACTGAGATTCTGTAAATAATTCTGTATGTGAAATTAAAACGCAGAAATACCTTTTAATGGTTTGCTGGGACCATGGAGATAATTCCATCATAATCTCAAAAGGTGATCAATAACTAAACAGCTTATCTGATAATATTTTGCTGGTCGCTCTAGGATTACGTTTGGAATCCTTTGATGTATTTGGCCTTCTTAACCTGAAAGGGCTTGCCTCGCAGAGATACGAAAAATATTTGGCTATGTTATATATATATATATATATATATATATATATATATATATATATATATATATATATATATATATATATATATGATGTTGTCTGGTAATATGTATATCATCCTAAAGTTTTGATATATTTACTCTTCTATTTATCATGCTTTATGTGTAATAGTAGTAATTATTTAAATATCATATGTAGTGTAGTATCAGATCTCAAAAGAGTTAATGATTTAGGTAACTTAACAGTGTAATTTAGAATTAATAATATCTTTCTTGATACTAGCACAGTAGCGAGAGAGAGATTCTAGTTTTAGACCAGGTGTGTCA
The DNA here is from genome assembly GCF_040412425.1 of Macrobrachium rosenbergii. Taxonomy (NCBI): domain Eukaryota; kingdom Metazoa; phylum Arthropoda; class Malacostraca; order Decapoda; family Palaemonidae; genus Macrobrachium; species Macrobrachium rosenbergii. The sequence continues at coordinate 50,774,926 of NC_089743.1, forward strand.
TCTGTCTTAATTCAGATAAGAGAGAACGTTGTTTTGGGTTATGCGATAACAGGTCGGGATAACAACTGCTGATCCGTTCTGGAAACCAACTCAGGTTTTTTGTTTTGTTTTTAAAACATGTCAGTCATAATTGGCCCGTTTTGATCGTGTTAAGGTTTCTGTAAAAGCTTTGTCCTGTACAAGAAGGAGACAAATGTTTTGCAATGTTACATACATGGATCTGATCACGTATGTCCTTTTGAGAGTATACATGTCTCGATTGATTACGTCACCTTCCTTCTTCTAGAACTTGTATCTCTTTCCCAAAATACCTTAATAGCGTCATATGCGTCATTTCATACTGGAATCCAAAATTTGCTCATTCTGATTAGAGAGATCTTTAGCAGTGGTTCCCTCTCTCTTTCTTTCTCTTCCTTCAAAAGAGAGTAATTATTAATGTAAAGTGTTAGTGTGGTCACTAGTATTAGTATTAGCTTTTGAGATCTGAATTTAGTATAATTGTTTAATAGTAACGGAGCCTGATAAAAAAAATGTGTTTTGTGAATTTAAAGCAGCTGCATGATTTTGCAAAGGTTTTCACAAGCTTGTGTAAGGTAAAGTGAAATTTAATTATTATTACCATAGTATAATAAGGTGTGTTAAAAGAATTTTTGCCTTGGTGAAATTATTATTGATAAATATTTTGTATATTTTTGTGTGTTCTTGTGTTTGCAATCTCTTGATTTTTCATTTTATATATTTTGGTGATTTAAGATTTATTTACTTAGCATTTTAAATATTTCTTGACAATTTAACATTGCATACTTGATTTAATTTTCATTTATTAAGATTTTCTTTTCAAATCTTGAGTAATTCTTGATAGTTTAAATTTTGCTTGATTAATTTAATTTCTTGGTAAATTAAAGTTTTTGTGATTTAGTTTTGTTTAATAAATTAACTCAAGAATTAATTAAATTTTGTGTTATTTTCAAGTAATAGTAAATTTTTCAGACTGTGAATCCCAATTATAAATTTTGAATTTAAAAATAAATTTTTGTATTTAATTTTTTTAAAAAGCAGTGTTTCATTTATTGACCACCAGTGAATAGGATTAATTGTGTGTGCATAAGGCACAGTGATAAACATGTTTTGTTCCTTTAGTTTTACTGAAGTGAATTAAGACTAGGGAAACAGTTAAAGTTGTTTGATGGAGTGATGCCCTTTTACTCTAGTATATTTCTTGTTTAATTTTTGATACCTCACACTAGTCTTGATAAACTTAGTTTGATTTTTCATGTGATTAATGAGTTTTTTAAGGGATCAATGTTACCTTTAGAGTACTCAGTCGTAATTCTTATTGTTATGAGAGTTCAGGTATCTGGCTGAAGTGAGGTAAATTTTCGAAATCTGTTATTAGTTGTGTAATAACCAATACTTGGTACACTTCGGGACTATATATATATATATATATATATATATATATATATATATATATATATATATATATATATATATATATATATATATATATATATATATATATATATATATATATATTTATATATATATAGATATTAATATATATATATATATATATATATATATATATTATATATATATATATATATATATATATATATATATATATATATATATATATATATATATATATATATATATATATATATATATATATATATATACATATTTATTTATATATTTATATCTTTGTGTGTGTGTGTGTAGTGGCCACAATACCCTCTTCACTTCTAGAATTCTTCACACTTTTTGAATACCCTTGTCACTATAAAACTTAAGAACCAAATGAAGAACAAACAGAAGACATTCTGACCCCCATAGTAGGATTCGGACCTGTGACCGGAATACCAGAACGAGGTAACGTTAACCACCTGACTGGAAAGGTCAGGTGGTTAACTGGCAATCTCATTAACTCCTGATGTCTTTTAATTTTTCAACTTCTTAATTGCCCTTCTCATATTATCAACAGTCAGTTTCACAGAAATTCTCAACCTTAGGTTACCTTTCCTTACTCTTGCCTCATTCAGCTGCATTTTCCTTTTATTTTCCATTGTCAATATTTCTTCAAATACTCACTCCATCGAGCCTGTATTACATTCACCTTAGACAACATCTCTTCATTTGCATCTTTCATTCTAATATCCATTTATTTATTAACCGGCATTTACTTTCCCATTTATTTTAATTTATAGCTTTCTCTTCCTCTCGGTTTTTCTCTATGCCAGCGCATGTTCCTATTTTTTGTATTACAACTGCTCCTCAAATAGTCTTTTATTTCCTCATCCCATCGCAATACAGGACATAAGACCTTTCTGAATTGTGTATTGTAAAATATACATGCGTTTGGCTCTTTTAAATCGCAGTCTTAATTATTTATTTAAAAAAAAAAGCACAGTTTTTTCTACTGGGCTTTTCCTGAAGGCGTATCCTTGTTTGTAACACTTACGAAGATCACTAGACTATTACCAGATGACCTTTTCCGTCTGCAAGTTTCTTTTTGTTATTGACTCCAGGCGAGACTGATGTTGACGTTGCTTGGTTAATCGACATTTTATTCTATGTATTTGTTAGGCAATAATGAAATTTCATCTGCCGGAAGAGACGACATTTTCGCGATAAAGGAAATATTAATTTGGCATTTTAGTGACATGAATGTTGATTGAAAGTCATTTATGACAATGTAAAGTATTCTTAAATACAGCTAAATATCAAGTAAACATCATCGTACACTTCACTATCTAAAATGACCTCTCTTCCATGCGTTACAATTTAGAAGAAATCAGGTGAACGACATTTAAACCTTATTTATTTATTTGTTTATTTATTTATACATATATTCCTTTATTTATTTATTAATATTACCGTGCAGAGGAAGGCAGATGACGCGGCGGCTGAGTTTTTACTGATTCATTCCCGTAGATGAATGAGGTCTCCAATGCTCATAAGGGCAGGTATTTTTGTTAATATGATATACAAATAAATGTCGGTTACCCTTAACGCATTTTTGGTCTAGTGCCGAGAGCTAATATTTTTCATGGCTTATTCAAGAACCGTTAATAGACGTAGTTTTAATTGTATAATTTTATATTTTCCTGTCTTTCTTGTTGATATTGTCAATGCACCAACTGTGAGATTTTTTTATTCGTTTTTGTTAAAGTACTCCTTGTCCCACTATATATATGGCAAATTATTCGTTCGTGAAGACTTTTGTAAATCCATTCTGGCAAAACAAATTCCACTCCAGGTGGAACAGACAGCCATATTCAAGTCGAGTACCGAAGGGATTATCCGCTTCCCTGATTTCAACAGATTACTTTTAAAAAGATTCCACTTGAATAATAGATTTGAGTCCTTCTATGGAATATTTTTTTATATAACTTTTAAATATAGCATGCTTTATTTAGCAGGTTACTCAAATAGATAAATGTTCATCTCTATGTAAAAATGTAATATACAGTAGCGTGGCATCTTGCAAACCCTCTTTATATGGAAACAACATTGAAAACCTGTGTAAGGAAAGAGCTTATTATTTTGGAGGAAATTAGAAAAATGAATCACGCTCAATTTGAAATTTGGCCTGTTTCATTCTAATGAGCGTTAACGAGTTACCCTGAGGGCTTCATGATGATTACAGGTTGAGTCGTTTTTTCGACAATGGAAATATATGAAATGGAATAAATATGGATGCGGACGGTCTTACGTATAATAAACCTGAGTATATTATTAGATCATAGTTCACAGATCCTTTCAAAAATGAGAAATAATGAAGAAAAAATCAGTTTAAGTAGAGCAAACTCCAGCTAATGGCTGGGGATAAATAAGGAATGTGAAGGGCTGAATCTTCGATAAATCATATATACAGTAGATAATGCTTTGGGATTTGTTATTAACTGAACTTCATTACAGGCAAGAGTCTGGATGGACATGAAGAGAAAATAGTGATATTTATATCTCGTTCTTACGGTGTATAACAGACATAAGGGTTAATATTATCCCTTCCCTTGTAATGATTTTTTATTCATCTTATTTCCCAGTGATTATAATATTAAAAACCTAGCTATCGAGTTTTCTATTCTATAATGATAATGTTGAATAAGAAGTGGGAATAATATTAGCCATGTTTCTAACTTGGAAAAATTTATTGAAAGTCGATCTTTGTTATGTATAATTGAACACAACTAAAAAAAAAAAAAATCCAGGGAAATTATGTATGAATAATCTTGCTCGCAGACAGTTAATAAATTTGATTTATACCAACAAATGGCGAAGAAAATATTATAATTCCATTTAATAGAATGTAATAAATCCTCGAAAAGACTACAAAACAGACAAAGATTGGTAGTCGCACAAAATTATTAAAATGAATATTTTTATAATGAAGAAAAGGGGTAAAATACACGACGAAAGTGTTTTATATTTCTGTCAGATCCTGAAAAACATCAAGGACTTGATAACACTGACGGCCGGTAAGTGACAAATGGCGATCAGTAAGATAAAGGAAAGTGGGTCATGTCCTGTGAAATGACGTTTAAGTCGTTCCACATTATGATTTTAAAGCCTCAGCTGATAAGGATAGTGACTTGTTATTCTCGCATACTGAAAACTTTATCACCTCCAAGAAACAAATTTTCCTACCTTAAAGTAAAGGCGATGTTTTATCAAGCTTTATTTTCTGGATTTCTTCATCTTGCTGTCCAACCACTCTAGTTTCCTCTTGTCTTTGTCTGAAGCTCTGAATGGCCGACAGTGCCCCAGAGCTTGGATTGACAGTCTGAATTTCATAAAAATGAAAAATATCATTATAATATGAGAAGCGAGGTAGCAGTGTTTGTCCGCCTGTTTGCTTAAAAAAAATATTTTTTTATTTTTTTAAGGAAACAGGCGGAAGAACACTACTACCTCGTTTCCCGTATTATAATTTGATTTTTCTTATTAGTTTTCTGCAAAAGAAAACTATTGTTCCGGCTTTGTCTCTCCGTCCGCACTTTTTTCTGTCCGCTCTTTTTCTGTCCGACCTCAGAGCTTAGAAACTACTGAGGCTACAGGGCTGCAAATTGGCATGTTGACCATCCACCCTCCAGTCATCAAACCTACCAAATTGCAGCCCTCTAGCCTCAGAAGTTTTTATTTTATTTAAGGTTAAAGTTAGACATGACCGTGCGTCTGGCAAAGCTATGGGACAGGTTACCACCGGGCCGTGGCCGAAAATTTCATGGGCCGCGGCTCATACAGCATTATACGTTGTCCAGAAGACTCGATTGGGCCGAATATACTTAGGAGCATTTTTTACTTGTTTTCTTTTTTCTTTACTTTTAAGGAAACGGGTGGACGAGCACTACCACCTTGTTTTCTGTATTATAATGTAATTTTTTATTCTTTATTAAATTTGGGCTGTCAAGCCAAGCACTGGGACACTTCCGGCCTTTCAGCGCTAAAGACAATGAAAAAGGGAGTTGGAGTGGCTGGACAGCTAGATAAAGAGACCCAGAAAATAACGATGAAGCACAAGAATTTAATGTGGAACTGGGGGAAAACCCCACACTACACTAAGAAGTAATAGTTCGAGAGGTTGGACAGCAAGACTGAAGAAAGGAAACAGGGATGGCAGCAAAGTAAAAGGATAAAAAGTTGGTGCCGGAAAGGGACCTTACAAACAGCGTTTAGTAAGGCTTACAGCGCACCATGTGAGGTGAACTGACGGCAATACACTCTCACGTGGTCCAGTGTTACTATTACCCCTGATAAAAATATCAAGAAGAATGAAATAGCAATAATGGTAGTTAAAAAATTCCCATAGTAGCTCGAGAAATGAAATGGAGAAACAAACCCAGTTATGTATGGACACAAATATATCTAAAAATAAATCTATACAGAGATCTTTCTGTTCGAAGGGGGATCGAACAGATTCCGAAAGCTCTCTGTGTATAGATTTATTTTTAAATATATCTGTACCCATACATAACTGTGGATTTGTTTCTCCAATAACGGTAGTAAGCATACAAGCCATGGGAGTCCTGCTAACATTATCATCATCATCACTACTATATTTCCCCGCAGGGGTTAGTGCCGCCAGTGCACGTCGTGCTGTGCACTGCAGGCATTACTAAAGTTTAGTTCTTTGCTGCGTGCATTCGGCCCCTAGCTGCAACCCCTTTCGTTTCTTTTACTGTACCTCCTTTCATATTCCCTTTCTTCCATCTTATTTTCCACCCTCTCCTAACAATTAATTCATGGTGCACCTGCGAGGTTTGCCTCCTGTTACACCTTTCAAGGCTTTTACTTTCAATTTCCGTTTCAGCGCCGAATGACCTCATAGGTCCCGGTGCTTGGCCTTTGGCCTAAATTCTATATTCAATTCATTTCAGTTCAGCCACTACTGTTGACGTTTTTGACAAAATGCGGAAGAACGCGAAGAAAATAAAGAGAGAGCAAAAGCCACACGTAATTGCCTGCTTATTTTACTTTCGCTCCAGAGGCCTGAAAATTCAGGCGAAAAAATAGCGGGTCAGTGTCGCATTCCGTAATGGGAATTACGCTGCTTGTTGCAAGCGCTGCATCATATTCTTTCCTCCCGATGCATTATGCAAGCGTTGTTTCGCATGATATTATACCGGGAGCATCAGAAGAGAATTTACTCCCTCGGCATTTAATGAAGTTCCTTGGGTATAATGAGGTCCTTTGTGCTCACTTCATTTTGTGTCTTTGCGAAACAGAGGTAAAAGTGGGTACTTCTTCGTACGGACTTATAGGTATTAATTGTGTATACATGTACGTGATTTGTATGGTTTTTAAAGCATATTTTGGCCGCCCCCCCCAAAAAAAAAATAGAAAATTAATATTCATTTCACAGATTTACTTGTCCCAGAGTCAGGAATGCAAAGTGCGTTACTTACATATGCGTTCGTTGACACACATTTCATTCACATTCAGGCATACGTACATAAGTATGTATGTATGTATGTATGTGTGTATGTATATATGTATGTATGTATATATGTATGTATGAGTATATATATATATATATATATATATATATATATATATATATATATATATATACATACATACATACATATATACATATATACATACATATATACATACATACATACATATATACATACATACATGCACGCAAACATATTTAACGAGTTCTCCTTGAAGCGGTATGGATTTAGATAATTGAAATTACAGACAACTGTCATTACCGCATTACGTGCTAACATCTGAATCAGGGCTAAATTTTCTGTGCACATAAAATCCACATCAGGAGCCACGTTGCATATATACACAGAAGGCTGAAGGCCGCTTGTCTAATCAAAGCTCCACATTAGCTACTATGCCCTCCTTGCTAATTCCTTTCTTCCCGAGACGGGCAGATTGCATACCGTTTTCCGTGCACCTATTGTTTTGTCTTCTCCGAAAGTGGTTAATTAATTGAACTGGTGCCATCAATAAAATTCACTATGAAAATGAAAAAGGATGGGATCATACCCTTTATGGATTCCCAATACATTATCAGTTTTTACAGAAAACCCAACAATATTTTTGCCTGTTTTCTTTTTTTACTCTGATCACAGATAGAAATTTAGGAAATCAGTTTTCACATTCATGTTCTTAAACACATTATGTATAAAGAGACCTGAACACGTTAACGATGAAATAGATATGATTGGGAATACAGGCATTTCACACTCTTCCAACGCTTTCTTACTCCTCGCAAAATGTGCAGATGATTTACTCATACAGATTCCACCTTTCTCACTTTCTGCACATTCATCAACCATTCTTTCACTCAGTAGAGGTTAAAACCCCGCTAATTGAAATACATCATAGATTTAAAATCACTGAAGAGAGAAGATCATATATTAGTCTCCACCTTTTTCACTTTCTGCGTGTTCATCAACCATCCTTTCATTAAACAGAGGTTTCAAATCCCCGGTTTAATTGAAATTCGCCATAGATTTCAAGTCACTGAAAAGAGATCACATAACAGGCTGTGACTGTAGTTGGTAACTGTCTCGCATTATTATGCCATATATTATCTTATATGAATTAAATAGATATCGACTTAATTACTAAACTAACAAGTAGAAAATGTGATTAACAATTGTCTAGAGATTTACTTGCCTTAAAATCTTTGGAACGTTCTTACAGGTAAGTATGATTTAATTCTTAATTGCAAAAGTATTCAGTGGAAACGCAACCTAACGCCATTTCCCAGCCGAGGCCTGAAGAACACAGTAAATGGAAGGAAGAAGAATGGGGCTTTATTATAAAGACTATAGATCTTTCTGTCTCTTGAAAGAAAGGTTGTCAGATTCACGAATAACAGAAGACGCAAGAGAATCCCAGCGCACACAAGGCGCGGGAAAGAGAAAGAATGGCCAAGCCGAGTCTATAAAGCAGCAAAACCTCTCATTACAGTTTTACAGAACGCGAATTCATCAAGAGCGAGGCTGGAACTTATGAAAACCCGAATAAGAATTCTAGGGGCGCCCCGAACACGCCAGAGAAATACCGCGAGGGATAATGTAAGTTCATAAACAAACGCGGGCAGGTAATTTCCGGCCAGTCCTCCTGAGAGAAAAAGTTAATTACGCCTCAGCGTAGTTCCCCCAAAAAGAGAAAGCATTAGTGGTGCGTTTCCTTACACGGCTTCATAAAAATGGCCGCATTTGTTCCTGTCAAGGACTTGTATACATACAGCGGTTGATTAAGAACTGTTATGAAAACTGGAGTGCCGTTTGATCATTGGAAATAAGACCGCAAAAAAAGAGTACAAGATTGCAGAATGATTTTTCCATCTTTTTTTAGCATAGGCCCTTTCAAATAGTTGTAATAAGATATTCTTTAATTTTTTTAAGAGAGAGAGAGAGAGAGAGAGAGAGAGAGAGAGAGAGAGAGAGAGTTTTATTTGGCTAGCCATACTCGCCTTAGACAGCTAAAAAAATAAATAAATAACTAGAAAATGTACAAATAAAACAAATACATATATGATTATCTTCCGATTCCGTTATTTAAGAAATTCTTGCAATTTACTTCTAGTTTTCGATGGCATTAAGTAATTTGACGCCAGTTTATCGCATCATAACAGTCTATCAATCAACTAATTATCAGCAAAATTGGTAAATTTGATGCCTTGGGTGATTAGTGAAATTAAAGAAAACTCATTGACAGTTCAAAACTTTTACCAGTTTTGTTTACTAAATAGAAGAAAAATAAAAAATAAAAACGATTAGCATCATAATTAGTATAGACGGAAAGCAAACAAAGAAAAAATGCTTGCAGTCAAGATGTCGAAACATTCCAGCTATTAATGGGCGTTTTAAAGGTAATGAAGAGCGATATTTTCTTCGCTCAAAATGTCATCTCATTTGAGAGAAGGCAAAAAGTGAAGGATAAACTTCCGCACTATCTCATTTTTCAGAGTTTTATTAAGACTGGGTATAATTTACCTTAATTCTTCGGGGAAAACAGTTGCATTTTTTTATTGAGTTTTAAAATCTTTTGATCTAAAAGTTCCAGGAATATCCCATCAAGTTTTATTAATGGGATTCCAAATTTTGTAATTCTGGAGACCAACTCATTTATTGGCACTGTATCTAATTAGTGCTGAATAAAACCTGCAGAGTTTTAAAATTCTTCGTTACTTCTTAATTCCCGTCAATTCTGATTTTTTTATCCGTATTTGCTTGATATATATATATATATATATATATATATATATATATATATATATATATATATATATATATATATATATATATATATATATATATATATGAAATTTTTATCACACCGTGATTTATATACAATCATGAAGCTACATAATGTCGCTTAAAATACGCTGTAGAATTGTTCTATATGATAAATATGGGGATGAACCCGCGACATCCGTTGACGTAAACCATTGAGCCATCTTGATGGCTTGGAGTCAGGTTCGTGTCCCCACGATTCCAATTTATTTATCACTTATATTTATAAATATTATATGATTATATATATATATATATATATATATATATATATATATATATATATATATATATATATATATATATATATATATATATATATATATATATATATATATATATATATATATATTGTGAAATACTGTCTTCTATTACATAACATACACTACAGTTACAGTTTATAAATATATATGTATGTATATCAAACTTCCGTGTGTAACAGTGCAAAAGTAAACCTCTCGAGATGAATACTCTGCCTGTTGTGAGATTAACTATCATGCCCTAGAGTTATTTTCTTTCATCACTAGATAATAATTTTCAGCCAGTTCTTAGGTATAGTAATTTGCATTTAAGAGAGCAAAAACCAAAAATACGCGTTTCCGTGCAACATTCGGTAATTATTAACAAGCCCCTACCTTAGTAACACAAAAACATTTGTTTATTTACGAAATGTTATTTGTTTTAACAGACAGTAAATAATAGAAATGTATGGAGAAAAAACCATGAATGTAACAACAAATCATATCTCTCTCTCTCTCTCTCTCTCTCTCTCTCTCTCTCTCTCTCTCTCTCATATTTTTCCATCTCATAATTGCTTCCCTTTGTTACCTTGTGACATCTTACAAATTAAACACCGCGGTTGACACAGAGGGAAGCGACGGTTTCATATGAAGAAAAAAATATTTTTGCCAAGGTTTAGAAGGTATTCCCTTTAACCACGTAAATAATTGCTTCTTTTTATGTATGTCTGCAGATAAATTGATCATTTTTTTAGGCCATACCAACAAGATATAGTTTAATTTATGGTAAATGTTGATGGTAACATATTGAAGAGAAAATTGTTGCCCAATATTAATCTCTCTCTCTCTCTCTCTCTCTCTCTCTCTCTCTCTCTCTCTCTCTCTCTGCTTTGAAGGTTTTTATTATACTTCTCTCTCTCTCTCTCTCTCTCTCTCTCTCTCTCTCTCTCTCTCTCTCTCCTCTCTAGAAGCGAGAAACAAGCAGGAAATCCCCTCCTTCGCCAAAAAGGATTCTTCGATCTCATTACTTTCCCTTAATGCAACAATATATGTTGATGTTGTTGTTGACATCGTGTTCGGAGTTCCATTATTCCCTCCTCATCAGATTCTCTCTCTCTCTCTCTCTCTCTCTCTCTCTCTCTCTCTCTCTCTCTCTCTCTCTCTCTCTCTCTGTTGTTTTGCTTGTCGATAACTCAGTGTTTTTCTTTGATGTGCCTCCCCTTCAGTGTCAAAGGGGATAGATAACATTATCTATTTTTTGCTGCTGTCAGGAAACCCTTTTTTTCATTCTTAAATATTTCGCTAGTATGTTTAACCAATACAAACTTATAATTAGGGGGAATTTCAAGGTTCAATATATTCTTCGTTTAAATCCTCAGTAAATCCCATTCGTTCATTCTTATCAGATTATCCCCAAAGTGACAGAAATTATGCAGGTGGAAGGATTATCTTTTCATCATGCTATTTTCCGATAATGGTTGAATGTGCTGGGAAAAAAATGACTCTGTAACAATTTGTCTCAATTATTTTATCATAGCAAATTTTCTTTTTTTCATTCTATGACAGAACTGGTATTATTATAACGTATACGTAAGTTTAAAGGACAAGTGGAAAGCGTCTTCTTTATAAATCCTTATGTTTTGTTTCTGTTGTTTATTTAATTTATTTTTGTTTTTTTTTATTTTTTGTCTCAGAAGTAACTCTTAGCTGTTGTCTTCATTTGGAATTTTTTTCCATTAGTTTTTAAGACATTCGCATCATCTTTACTTATTATTCAAAATAAAACTCATATAAAACGTTAAATATATATTCTATTCACTTCCTTTACTATGCCTCGATTCTTCTTCTTCTCTCTCTCTCTCTCTCTCTCTCTCTCTCTCTCTCTCTCTCTCTCTCTCTCTCTCTCTCTCTCTCTCGATTCTCATTAAGCAATTCAATACCAAATGTCAAGTTCACGTAGAAGTTACTATATTAAACACTCTGTTTACCTTTGCTTGATTACATGATCTCTCTCTCTCTCTCTCTCTCTCTCTCTCTCTCTCTCTCTCTCTCTCTCTCTCTCTCTCTCTCTCTCTCTCTCTCTCTCTCTCTCTCTCTCGATTCTCATTAAGCAATTCAATACCAAATGTCAAGTTCAAATGTTAAGTTCATGATCTCTCTCTCTCTCTCTCTCTCTCTCTCTCTCTCTCTCTCTCTCTCTCTCTCTCTCTCTCGTATTCAATACCAAATGTTAAGTTACTAGTTATATAGACACTCTATTTACCTTTGCTTGATTACATGATCTCTCTCTCTCTCTCTCTCTCTCTCTCTCTCTCTCTCTCTCTCTCTCTCTCTCTCTCTATCTCATTAAGCAATTCGATACCAAATGTCAAGTTCACACAGGAGTTACTAAATTAAACACTCTATTTACCTTTGCTTGATTACATGATCTCTCTCTCTCTCTCTCTCATTCTCTCTCAAGTTCTCTATTTCTTTCTTGATTCTCTCTCTCTCTCTCTCTCTCTATTCTCATTAAGCAATTCGATACCAAATGTCAAGTTCACGTAGGAGTTACTAAATTAAACACTCTATTTACCGTTGCCTGATTACATGACCTCTCTCTCTCTCTCTCTCTCTCTCTCTCTCTCTCTCTCTCTCTCTCTCCCCTCGTATCATTACGCACTGTCTCTTTTCCCTGTTTCCCCTCATCTGGGCCAGCATTTCCATCCGGGAGCCATCCCAGTCTTTACCACGGGTGGCTTCCCCTCTGTGAACATATGAGGGTAATCGCACTTCTAATATACAGTACAGCGATCTCGCGTTGGCAGAGGCGGACCTTGCCTGTGAAAGACGATTTTGAAGGAAATGTTTTAGTGTGTTCCAGTAGCGTGGGTTTATGATAGCTTCTCTGACTCGTGTGTTTTAGTACACACACACACACACACACGCACGCACACGTACATATATATATATATATATATATATATATATATATATATATATATATATATATATATATATGTGTGTGTGTGTGTGTGTGTGTGTGTGTGTGTGTGTGTGTATGTATAACTGAATCACGAAAATATGGAACGTGGTGAATATATAAATAAAGACAAAATCCACGAAGGAAAGAGAAACGATGGAGAGCTGCGAGGCCTTTCGACTGTTGTCCTTTACTTAGCACACTGAAGAAATATAAATATAAGTTTACAAAGGAACCTCATATAAATGACAGATGGGGATTACAAACGAAAAAATATGTACCTGGAATCCAGTACAATTGAAGAATTAGTAGAACTGACAAAACAAGGTTAAATATGTAAGAGGTTTTACAAAGCATTAGGATCAACAGTTCAGAAGCAGGGACAGGACAATTAAAAGACTGACAACCAAAAAATGTTATAAAAGTACAACTTAATAATTCTCTTTTTTTTTGTAAATACTAACAATTTTTGCAAGATGAACATTTTTATAAATAAAAAATTGTATTAAACATACGAATGCATAGAAAATATATATAAGGTAACTAATTTGTAATTAAGTCAGTGATTTTATCTTTTAGGTCATTCTCGAATATTTTTCTAATACAGGGGTTTGAATAATACATGCCAGGGCTAAGGTTAAAATTACAGCTGGAAGTAAGCTTATAACAGCGGATTCCAAAAGATTTCTTGAAAAAAAATCTTTCGATCTGGCAATCACTGAACTTTCAGTCCAATTTATCCTGTGAGAGCTTTCACTGAAATGAATGAATATAGCATTAGATGTTGATCCTGTTTTGACTGAATACTTATGTTGCTTAATACGTACATCTAAATCTTTGCTAGACTGGCCAATATAAAAAGAGGGCAGCCCAAACATGGAATTTTATATATTATGTTGTTGTTTTCTTTAGGGTCATTTTTATTAACATTCCTTTTAGCATGTTATGATAAGAAAAAACGAGGTTGACATTAAAAGATTTTAACAGAGATTTTATGTTTTCAAAACCAATAAAATCAGGCAAGCTAAGAATGTTCTTTGCGGTTTCTTTCTCTATGTTACATTCACTATAAAACTTTTTGTGGGCTTTATTATAAAAAATATCTAATATATGTGAAGGATAACATAAATCTGTCCCTATTTTTCTTATGTATTCGATTTCTTGATCTTTTAATGTCAACCTCGTTTTTTCCTATAATAACACACTAAAAGGAATGTTAATAAAAAATAGCCCTAAAGAAAACAAAAACATAAAACAGGAGCAGTCCAAACATGGAACTGTATATATTATGTTGTTTTCTTTGGGGCTACTTTTTATTAACATTCCTTTTAGTGTGTTATTATAGGAAAAAACGAGGTTGACAATAAAAGATCAAGAAATCGAATACATAAGAAAAATAGGGACAGATTTATGTTATCCTTCACATATACTAGATATTTGCTATAATAAAGCCCACTAAAAGTTTTATAGTGGATGTAACATAGAGAAAGAAACCCCTAAGAACTTCTTAGCTTGCCAGATTTTAGTGGTTTTGAAAACATAAAATCATTGTTAAAATCTTTTAATATCAACCTCGTTTTTTCCAATAACAACACACTAAAAGGAATGTTAATAAAAAAAATAGCCCTAAAGAAAACAACAACATATAATATGTAAAATTCCATGTTTGGACTGCGCCACTTTTTATATTGGCCAATCCAGCAAAGATTTAGATGTATGTATTAAGCAACATAAGTATTCAATCAAAAATGGACAAACACCAAATGCTATATTCATTCATTTCAATGAAAACACTCACATAATAAATTGGACTGAAAGTTCAGTGATTGCCAGATCGAAAGATTTCTCTTCAAGAAATCTTTTAGAATCCGCTATTATACAGCTTACTTCCAGCTGTAATTTTAACCTTAGGCCTGGCATGTATTATTTAAACCCTGTATTAGAAAAATGTCCAAGAATGACCTAAAAGATAAAATCACTGACTTAATTACAAATTAGTTACCTTATATATATTATCTACGCATTTGTATGTTTAATATAATTTTTTATTTGTAAAAATGTTCATCTTGCAAAAATTTTTTGTAAACAAAGAGAATTATTGAAATGTACTTTTATAACATTTTTTGGTAGTCAGTTACCACCTTGTATAATCTTTTAATTGTCCTGTCCCTTCATCTGAACGGTTGATCCTAATCCTTTGTAAAACCTCTTAAATATTTTACCTTGTTTTGGCAGTTCTACTAATTCTTTTGTGTTGGATTCCAGGTTCATACTTGTAATTCATTCATATGAGCTTTCTTTGTAAACTCATTCTTATATTTCTTCAGTGTGCTAAGTAAAGGCCTCGCAGCACTCCATCGTTTTTCTTTCCTTCGTTGATTTTGTCTTTATATATATATATATATATATATATATATATATATATATATATATATATATATATAATCCCCATATATCATGTATGTAAGTATGTATATGTATATGTATATGATGTGTATATGTATATGTATATGTGTGAATCATTTTTATGAATATTCAGGTTCAAAGAATCAGGTTTTAGTCTTTTGGTTTGGTTGTAAGTAGTTCTTTGGGGGATATTGTTGTTTGTGTCCAGATCCTTTTGACATTGGTTGAGAATTCCACTGTAGTCGAACTTCCAAGAACTCAATTCACTTCTTAAACAACAATAATAATTTTAACTTTCCTCAATCGTTCTTTGCCCAGAAATCGAATGAGGTTGCTCACTTAAGAGAATAAATGGTATTGATGTTAGATATATATATATATATATATATATATATATATATATATATATATATATATATATATATATATATATATATATATATATATATATATATGTGTGTGTATATGTAATGTATGTATATGTATGTACGTATGAGTGTGTCAACACAGTGATTTGAATCATAAGCTATCCGATTTTGATGCTATACCCAGTGAATCAACTATAAAGCGGTCTTGTCAAATATTACTTATTAGGACAAGAGAAACGCCTTACATGGGAAGCCACTAATAATTCAGGAAAGGAAGCCGTTCTATTTTGAATGCCCTGAGTAGGAAGACTAATGGCCTTCCTTTACTTACAGGACAGTTCCTCACATTGTGGAAATCAGTGTCCACAAATAAATCGCCCGCTGGGGAATCTCCACTGAAAGAATATTTGTTTTCCATTAGTGCAGTGGATGATCCTTTTTCAATTTCCATTTTTTATAGGCTTCGTTCTTTTTTTTATTCTTTTTATTGACTTGCAGTAGAACAAAAGATATTTTTTGGTATAGATACGTTTCTTTCTTAATTGTGTTCGATAGGTAGAATTTGAAACAGCTGAAAAAGTAAGAGTACTGACTCTCTTTTAGGCTTGCCGTAGAATTCTTTCATGTTACGTAAGAGTAACGTGTTAGTTGTTAGTTGTCTCTTACATAACGGAAATTATCAAACTAAGGTTACAGATATCTTATATATATATATATATATATATATATATATATATATATATATATATATATATATATATATATATATATATATATATATATATATAAATATATATATATATATATATATATATATATATATATATATATATATATATATATATATATATATATGTATGTGTGTGTGTGTTTGTATTTATATGATAACTTGCTGCTATACAGAGAGGCACTATGCAAGGAAATTATGAATAAAAAAAGCAATATATATAGTTATTCATGTTTTAAAATTTTTAAAAATGTAATGTGTCTACATCCATTACCAATAACTGTAATCGCTTCAAATCCCTGACAGGAAAATCACAGGCAGACACTAAAAAAAAAAAAAAAAAAAAAAGTGATTGCCGGCGAGCCAGTGAACTAAATGGGAGCGGGAATTGAAAACCGATAATGGTCACTTCAAAATGCTGTTTAGTTGTTTTGTCGACAATGCAATGGCTGTGACAACCGTTGTGGAATTGCGCTGTTTTCAAGAACTTTGTTTTATTCAGAAATATTTTTCTTCCTCGTTTCTGCTCCTTAAGAATGGGAGTTTTTCGACTTCTTATACTTTATTTGTCTTTTTTATTCCGAAATATTACAGTAGATCAATCGTCTGATTTGCGAAGAGAGAATTGAAACAGTTAGTTTGTTTGACAGTTTTTAATTATTTGCCAGGGAAGCTGCCTGTGGTGATCAAATTATTTATTCTTAAAATCTCTATTTATGGTCATTTCAACTTCGATCAGGGATTATACAGTTCAATATTATATGGCCATATTATAGCTAACTAACTCATACGTTATCCTAAAAAAATAAAATCAGTGAATCGAAGTTCCTTGTAATATTTATCTTGATTAAACTTCAATGGAAACATTAACAAAGAGCTCTTAAATATTTTGTGGTTCAAAAAACATTGGAATACAATAAGGTGAATATGTATTTTTTTTAGTATATTATCTGATTAGTAGCTATGGGAATGCAATGCTATTAAATTAACTCTTCATTTTTTATATAAATAGAATAAATGAATTAAATTTGTATTATAAGTGGACTATGACTACGATTCATACCTATAAGACTTTTGTTAATTTAACTTTGGATTCTTATTTCCTTAAAACATAAAAGTAGTTAGTTTACAGTATTTCATTTGGAAAAGTCGATCATAAGAAATTACACTATTTTGTAAAATGTATTTCTTTAAACATGTATTTCGTAATTTATTTTGGGCGAAAACGGAAATACTGTAATTAAATAAGCAGTACAATTCCGCGTCAATTTCGTAACATCTAACCGAAGCTGTTTTGGTAAGACAGCAATACAAAAGGCCAACCTGTTCGATTTAATTAACAGTTAAACCAGTACGGAACCTGTATTATTTGTTCAGATGATAGGATGATAATTTGGATGGAAATATTAGATTTATTCATAGGATACCTTTTTATTAGTAGATGGAAGGATATAGAGAATTAATGTATGTTAATGTAAGATGATCACGTATATATATATATATATATATATATATATATATATATATATATATATATATATATATATATATATATATATGTGTGTGTGTGTGTGTGTGTGTGTATGTATATATATATATATATATGTATGCATAAATATATATATATATATATATATATATATATATATATATATATATATATATATATATATATATATATATATATATATATATATATATATATATATATATATAAATATATATATATATATATATATATATATATATATATATATATATATATATATATATATATATATATATATATATATATATATAAATGCAATGATTGCCCTTTCTAGCTTCAGAAATGATAAGTGAATATGTTAAAGATCCACAGTATTCATTCCCTCTTACCTCCGCAGGGTGACTGTCATCTCGAATTATATCAGGCCACGACGGACAACCTAATCCTTCAAGTGAGACATTCCCAGATGGCACCGGGGAACAGGAATAGGAATTATTCGCTTTACATGATGCAAGAGGAACGGGTGAGTAGAAAAGGAAAGATTAGAGAAAGTCACTCTACTCGTACACACACACACACACACACACACACACACACACACACACACACATATATATATATATATATATATATATATATATATATATATATATATATATATATATATACAGTATATATATATATGTATGTATATATATATATATATATATATATATATATATATATATATATATATATATATATGTGTGTGTGTGTGTGTGTGTGTGTGTGTGTGTGTGTGTGTGTGTTTGCGTCTGTACGTGTGTGTGTAAAACAATGTTAGCAGTAATAGTAATAATACGTGTTGTTGAGCAAATCTTAATAATATTTTTATCTAATATTGAAATTTATCAGGTTTCCTCGTAAATGAAAATAACAAATAATAATAATAATAATAATAATAATAATAATAATAATAATAATAATAATAATAATAATAATAATAATGACAAATTATAGATAAAATAACGTGAGGTCGAAAAATATTTTTGAGACATGGAAAAATGTTACGCTTTCTATTTCCTTTCTTTCTCTCCCGTTAAACAATCTGATGCCTTGTTATTCTCTGTGAACTTACGCTTAATATGTATAACCACAGTACATTTATTACGTAAACCTAAATGTGACTGGAAATGCATTTCATTTAACTTTTCTCTGGATATTGCCACTATTTCCATATGTCGCGCAGTTCATCATTTACACTGAATACGATGTATACTACATTTACAATGAGGTATACATAATTTATTACTTATTGCATCGACTAAATCGACTAAGTGTGACTGCCGGCACAGCTAGATACTCATATCTATCCATGTCCCGAGGATCTCCCTTACCCATAATATGTGATAGTTGACACAAGCGTCTCATGTTCAATCCTGACTGCTGACACAACCAGCCTAAAGCTCATAATTGGCCTATGACACAGATATCTAGTAGCTAAAGCTTACAATTGGCCTATGACACAAATATCTGATAGCTAAAGCTCACAATTGCCTATGACACAAATATCTAATAGCTAAAGCTCACAATTGGCCTATGACAAATATCTAATAGCTAAAGCTCACTATTGGCCTATGACACAAATATCTAATAGCTAAAGCTCACAATTGGCCTATGACACAAATATCTAATAGCTAAAGCTCACAATTGGCCTATGACACAAATATCTAATAGCTAATGCTCACAATTGGCCTATGACACAAACATCTAATGGCTAAATCTCACAATTGGCCTATGACACAAATATCTAATAGCTAAAGCTCACAATTGGCTTATGACACAAATATCTAATAGCTAATGCTCACAATTGGCCTATGACACAAACATCTAATGGCTAAATCTCACAATTGGCCTATGACACAAATATCTAATAGCTATTGTATCCGACTGCTGACGAAAGCATTTGTTACCCATGATATTTGACTAATGACGAAACAAGTCTGATGATTATAATTCTGCCCTAAAATGGAAGACTGCAGTATCTGCAAAAATACAGAACTAAGAAAAATGGTAGATACTGCAGTTTTCCCTTGCCTTATTACTGATTTTACAGATACTGCAAATGGGGCCCCTAAATAAAGCACTGAAGAGTCATTCTGAAACTGCAGTAACTTGTGTATTAGTGTTTCACGAACCCAATAGGTGAAAATTTTGCATACCCCAATTTCATTTGAAAAAATTTTGCTGAGACACTGGGGTTTTTCCATTTATTGACAGAAGTATCTAACGACCATAGAATTGGCTGATTCGAAACCCCAAGCATTTAATGCATATAAGAAGAAATCCAGTGTTCATATTTGACTGTTTATATAAGCATCTACTTACACAGAGCGTCTAATGCCCATGTATATCTGACAGTTGACACATACAGTCAGCAAGAGATTTCGGAACACTTATAACTTATTTTCTCTCTGTTCTTGTTATCAGGATCATTACTTCAGCTCCAGATCCACGATGTGAGGAAAAGTGACCAGGAAGCTGAAATCTGAGATCTAATGATTTGTTATTGGCTTTTCCTTGAATCTCAGAAATCGAGGGATGCTTATCTCTTTTAAGTACTGGGATTCAAGTCTTGCTTTTTTTTTACTTGGTATTTTTTCCACAGTGTCCGATTATTTCGTAATGCTTTATTTTCTCTCGGAAGAAGGAAGAGAACGTTATAAAGATTTAGAAATTAATTGGTGCAGTGATTAAAACTTCGCCAGTTAAATCTCTCTTTCTCTCTTTCTTCGATATATGTATATATATATATATATATATATATATATATATATATATATATATATATATATATATATATATATATATATATATATATATATATATTACACAAACACACACACAAATATATATACATATATATATATATATATATATATATATATATATATATATATATATATATATATATATATATATATATATATATATATATATATATCAATTTATTTATCCAGTGCGTGACAGGCATATGCATGCCCTTCTCTTTTCTGGTCTTCAACAAACCACAGTCGACTAACTACCACGTACATAATTTTCTCCATAGGTGGACAGAAATTGTCCTTTTATATACAGAATACCAATGACCTTTTGTGATTATGCTGAATGTATCCATATCCAACATATATATGACGAAAATATATATATATATATCACAAATATAAATGGACTTTGGCAGTCTAGTAATGAAATTGTGAAAAAATCAAAGAGAGAGAGAGTGAGAGAGAGAGAGAGAGAGAGAAAATATATATGTGGCCTGTCACCTCAAGTTGGTTGGAGGAATATAAAGGTGCCAACGCCTTCCCTTTAAGTGACACCTTGACACTCATGACCTGGCCCTCTTTTTCCTGGGAGACTTCGGAGGAGAAAAATTATTTACTGACAATATTCTCTACCCGAAAGGAGACCTCTTTCTTCCTCACTTATCCTCATATTTAATTTTTTAGTTTTCTGTACTATAAAAGAAAGTTATTGTGCCCGTTTTGTCTGTCCGTCCGCACTTTTTCTGTCCGCCTCAGATCTTGAAAATTTCTGAGGCTAGAGGGTTGCAAATTAGTGTGTTGATCATCTACCCTCCAATCATCAAACATACCAAATTGCAGCCCTCTAACTTCAGTGGTTTTTTATTTTATTTAAGGTTAAATTTAGCCATAATCGTGCGTCTGGCAACGATATAGGACAGGCCACCACCCGGCCGTGGTTAAATGTTCATAGGCCGCTGTTCATACAGCATTATACCGAAGCCACCGAAAGATAGATCTATTTTCGGTGGCCTTAATTACAAGCTTTACAGAAAACTCGATTGCGCCGAAGAAACCGGAGCATTTTTACTTGTTTTTTATTTCAATGAAATTTTCGTTCCGGTTTTCTCTCTTCCGTCAAATAATTTAAATTTCCAAATATTTTTATTCGAGAGATAATTACTACCAGAATTTTTTTTTATTATACTAGACTTTTCTTCTTTCCAGCCCATTTTATAGCAAGGGTTTTTTATTCCAGGATTTATTTTTATCCCGATTATATTTAAATTCCTTTTTTTTTACTCCAGGATTTATTTTTATCCCGATTACATTTAAATTTCTTTTTTTTATTCCAGGATTTATTTTTATCGCGATTATATTTAAATTTCATTTTTTTTATTCCAGGATTATACTTTTTATCATGATTTATATTTAAATTTAAATCTCTTTTTTATTCCAGGATTTATTTTTATCACGATTATATTTAAATTTCATGTTTTTTATTCCAGGATTTATTTTTATCCCGATTATATTTGAATTTCTTTTTTTTTCCGAGGGTTTATTTTTATCCCGATTATATTTAAATTTCTTTTTTTTATCTTCATAAGTTCAGCCTTCGACTGCGTATGCTGACTTATCCATTTTATTTTTTCTTAAGATAACTACAATAATTTCTCTCTCTTTATGTATTTGTATATATGTTACCTGCTCAAGAAAATTAACGGGGATGGCTCAGGACTTAAATGAATTTATCTAATCAAACAAACAAAACTGTACAATCTCGATTCATTCAGAGATTAAAAGTAAATTGACGAAATTTGCAAAGATCCTTTGCACTCTAATTATATAAAATTCTGATGGAATACTTTTGGGTGGAGTGGCAAAACGCAATAAATAATAAACAAATTAAATAGATATACATATAAATAAATGAATGAACAAATAAATAAAAAAATTGTTAAACTAAAAAGTGCAAAGTAATTCCAATTGAGTGAGAGAAAAAAGAAAGATTGAAATAATATACTTTTTAAATGTAGGAAACTGAAGGGGAAGAGACACGGCCATATCGTAAGAAAGAAAGGTCTTTACAATATACCTTTTTCGTCCAGTCTTATCTTTACCAGACCTCATGCAACTGGAACGTCTATGAACCACCCCATTTCTTGTGAAGTACCTCATTAGAAAGGACAATTCACCGTGAAATCCCCCATGTCTGCTTTTAAGATGAAAAAATTTTTATTTCTTTTAAGAACCGAGTCTTTGGAGTATAGTTCATCTGTACTACTAATTTTGAGAACAAATCCTTCTAATGTCGATTCCTTTTTTTAATATAACTTTCTCCATTTTTCCTTTCGAATTTTTTCTCCAGTTCTCAAGAAATCCTTCCGTGGAGGTGCTCTTTCCCAGCGTAAACGAATTTGCACCTTTTCGAAATAGCTGTAAAATTACTGGAAAAAAATAAAAGGCTTCGATATATATTCAGATATGTATAGCCTGTCTGTTAAATAGAAGCATGACGAAGGGTCTGAGGATCACTGAGGAGAGCAGAAAGTCACTTATAGAGAGAATCTTCTAGTGATTTTCAGATGCAGTTTTTCGAATGATAAATTTGCTTTTTTATCAGGTGATCGAAGAAGATGCGATACCCAACACAGTCAACTAGACCTGGAAAACGCCATAATGGATGCCAAAGAATAACAGACGTTTACTAGGGACTAGAAGACACATTCAAAGAACAGGATTTTAAAAGTTTTTAAGAGAATAACAGCTCTTAGCACAGTGAAAATAGACACAGAATTGAACATTTTAACAGATTCTTGAACAGAAGCGTCTGATTGATTGATTTATAGATTTTAGACATACATGCCAACCATTGGGGCAACTAAGGCCATTCAGCGCTAAAACGGAAATTGACGGGAAAAGTTTGAAAGGTGTAACAGGAGGAAAACCTCGCAGTTGCACTATGAATCAATTGTTAGGAGAGGGGGGACAGTAAGATATAAGAAGGCGAATATGAACGGAGGTACAGTAAAAGGAATGAAAGCAGTTGCAGCTAGGGACCCGAGGGACGCTGCATAGACCCTCAAGTATTGCCTACATTGCACCGCATGGGGTGCACTGACGGCACCACCTCCTTACAGGGATGAACTGAATCGAGAGAGGAGAGTTTAATGGGCAGAACAAGGACGAATAAGAGATGATGTGAAAATGAACGTTTTTTATGGATTACAAGATACCTATAGATCATTAAAAGTTTGTGTAAAATAACTACACTTGATACAATAGATGTAGAGAGGAACTGAACGGTTTAACAGATTCACAGGTAAAACCGAGGGAGGCGATTTTAATTTGAATAAGTAACCGAATAACAAAAGATGTAAAAACAAGAATTTTCACAACACTCTTTTAACGACAAGATTGTCGAAAGATTGTAGAAAAGAACAGAGATGAGATAAAAAATAAATAGATAAAATTTGAAGGTTTTAACAGATTCACAGGTAAAATCAAGAGAGGCGAGTTGAACTCGAATAAGTAGCACGAACAACAGATGTAAAAACAAGCGTTTTCACAACATACTGTACTTCTAACGAAAAGATTGTTAAAAGATTATAGAAAACAACAATGCTTAGCACAATAAAAATAAAAGAGTTGAACATTTTAATAGATTCTCAGGAGGAACAGTAGAATGTTTTCTTATTTTTTTTTAAAGAATAACGAAACATCCCCTTCAAAGAAAATGGTTCTGCGTATGATGTCGCCGGCGAGGAATCAAACGAGGGGAAGAAAATACCCTTGAATATGTAAATATATTTTTCCTTGCTTTATTTTTTCCTCGTCCTTTTTTTCTTTTCTTCTTTTTTTTCGTGTGGGGAGTGAGGTTATGATAAGAGAAAATATTCTGGCCGCTTTAAAAAGGCGAAAGAAACCGTAATGTCTGGAAAATTCCAGACATATTTTATTTCTGGAAATCCAAAACTCCTCTGTTATTTCGTAAATCCTTTTCTTTATTTGTGTTCCATTTTCTTTACTCGATATTGCTGTCTTGCACTTTCCTCTATTTTTCCAAGGCTATGACAATCTCTCTCTCTCTCTCTCTCTCTCTCTCTCTCTCTCTCTCTCTCTCTCTCTCTCTCTCTCTCTCTCTCTGCCTGACTGTCTTTCCGTAAGTTATTGATTAAGAAAGTGAGACTTGATACTGAAAAAGACATTCTTTATGGATTTTTCTTATTTAAACCAACAGAATTCGTTACTAAAACAGTCCCTTGAATAAGTTAAGGTAAAATTATATAGCCTGCATAAGTAAGCCTGATGTGGTACATACACACTCATTTACATACACATACACACGTGCATATATGTATATATGCTGTATGTATATATATATATATATATATATATATATATATATATATATATATATATATATATATATATATATATAAATAATCTGTATGTATGTATATATATGTATATACATACATATATGTATATACATATATATATATATATATATATATATATATATATATATATATATATATATATATATATATATAATCTGTATGTATGTATATATATATATATATACATCCATATATATATATATATATATATATATATATATATATATATATATATATATATATATATATACTTATTTTAAATACATGTAAATGTGAGTGGCGTGCATGTGTATCAGAGTGTGAATGCGTAAATGCAATAATCTTTGCGTATACGTGACGAAACTAGAAAATAAATCCAACAGCTGTATTACAAAAAATCCACTTATTGGCTTCAAAAGCTTTTGTGTCATGATAACCGCTTAAAGTTAAAATACCATTGCCATTAAGAGATGAAATATGTTTTACGCTTTTTCGAATTTTTCGAAAGGAAAACTTTCCTTGAAGTGATTCCGTTATTTATCAATGTTACTGGAAATGCATATGATAATTTAGAGCTCACGAGAAATTCATAACATGTGTCTTGGAAAAACAACCATCTAATGTCTGAATGTGTATGATAGTTGCAGTAAATTTAACTGTGACTCTTATAACTTTACTCTGTCGTCAACAGAAAGATATAATTCGCCCTTTCTTACATTGTATATTTGGGAACGAGCTAAAAAGGAATTGGCTGTCCCTCCCCTTTCTTCTGCCCACATATATGAAGATAAATAATCAGAAATTAAAAATATACAAATGATAAACAGAGTAGAGGAAAGCTGGATTACCGAATACCAAAAATAGCTGCTGTAAATTATAACATTCAAGCAAAGAAAAGATTGCTGTATAAAAATAATTATGATGTTGTTTATGTAAAGAAGAGGAAACGGATGAATAATGAGGGAAAAACATGTTTCTGAGTGAATCAAGAGGAGGACGAATTTGGGCATAAACACAATTAGGACATTCATATTAGTAATAAATTATCTTTTTTTTTTTTCAACTTGACGGATCTTTTTTTTTGTGGTCTGGTCCTGACACTCTAATGGTCTTAAGGCTAAAAAAAATAAGCTTTAAGAAAAATAAATCTTCAGCACAAAGGTGTACTGAATTTTTACCTGGTATTGTTAGCAAATGATTGCCAATGACATGTTGGTAATAAAACTAGTTATTAACATTGCAAGACTTAAGCGATAATGGCACAAGAGCGTGAGAAAAATAAAACCACTGGAAAGACTGAAAAAAATTGCACTCAATAACCAAAGAGTGATAACAAATAAGTCTTCCGATGGTAATGCAAAAAATGAAAAAAATTAAATTGGAAATAAGACACTAAGGAGAATATAAGTATTTGATCAAAGGGGGAAAAAAAGAGGGAAAAATATTGTTGCCCTTTCACGGATCACCTAGTTTTTCCTAAATAATTAGCAGTCTTCTTAATATATAAGCATATATATATATATATATATATATATATATATATATATATATATATATATATATATATATATATATATATATATATATATATATATATATATATATATATATATATATATATATGTGTGTGTGTTCATTTGTGTATCTAAGTATTTAGAAATCTGTTTATCAGCATACAGTACATAAATTCAAATTCAAACCAAGTGGTCCTCTGACTTCCAAATATACTCGAAATATGCTCAAAGTACTTAACCTTATCCGATACCAAACCGAAAAATCACTCTCTTCACTGGGCATTTAAATTATTTCTTAATAAGTTTTATTTCAATACAATTTTCCAACTCGCGTTCTTATTTCGCAAGTATGTCAACACATCCAATGACTGATGTCTGCTTTTGAGCTAGATTTGTTTTTATCAAATTGATCTTAAATTCTTTTAGCTTCTTTGTAAAAGGGGAATTTTCTTAAGCCCGTGTCTGAAGGTTGAGTTTCTTTTATAATGAAATATCAGCCATGACATCATTGGCATTGGATGATTATTATCAACTTCTTTTCATGCATTTTTAATCTCATCTGAAAGGCACAGATTATTTTGCAACACATGTAAAGATAACAAAAAAAAGTATAGTGGACCTCGCAGGAATTTTTTTTTATATTTTTCTAATTTCATCTAAAAGGTAATGATCACAACGCATGTAAAGATAAAAAAAAATGAAAACTACAACAAACCTCACTAGAATACCAAGTCAGGCAATTTTCGTAAAATCCTGCAAACGGGCTTATGTGCAGTGAATTATGCAAATAGGCCTCAGCTGTATTAGAAATGCAGATGGAATAAAGGGGCACATTTTGACTCTTTCTACCTTCAGAGGTGTTTTTATTCGTTGTGTTTTCCTTATTTGTTTGTTTTACATCAGTGTGGCTCTCTTCTAAATAACTTGAAGATACATACCTTAGGTTATCAGGTAAAGCTATAGAGAGTCTTCATCTTGCTGAATAGATATAACTGGCAAATTAATGTGCAAGAAGTTTTTTATTTGTTTGTTTTGCATAAGTGTGTCTCCATTTTTAACCATTTTTAATGAAGGCATCATCCTAGTGCCAGGTAAGCTTATAGGGATTCTCCACACTTTACTGAATAGATATAACTGCCAAATTAATCTGTCATCCTCTTGCCTGTCACAAGAACAATAACAAAAGCAATAAAAGGCGACGCTGTAAGGTGGAATGGTGGATACTGATAATAAAAATCTATTATTTCGTCAACTGGGAAATATGACTTTTACTAGTTTTCTGTTTTCTGAGACTTCTCTTTATCTCAACTCAAGTGAAGCATAATGCAAAGATTAATGTGACGTCCATATAAGTCAAAAGACCCACCAAATAGATGAAAAGATCGGCAATGCTTTGATAAAACTTGATAAGGAATCTTCAGTTTCTAGATAAATTTTTAGTTTATTACAAAAATAGTCTTCAAATCATGAATTCAGTGACGAATTCCATATTGACCTTGGGTGCATCATGTCGCTCAAAGCTTCAGTTAATTTTTCGGTATTTCTTAATAAGCGTGTCCTTTCACTATGAATATAACATAGCCTCGTATAGATACAGACAGTTATCAGTTCCCATAAATCATTTCTTTTTTTGGGGACATTTAATATCGAATTTGTTTTGATTTAGAAAAATTCGGCTACAAAGTTAAGCACCAGGACGCTTTCAGCCATTTAGTGATTTAGACAGTGAAAAGAGGGAGTTGAAGTGGTTGGCCAGAAAGACTGAAGAAAGGAAGCTGGAAAGGAGGTAAAGTAAAAGTCTAAAATGTGGGTGCAACTTGCGGCCGAAGTTACGCTACAAACAATTTTTAGTTATGCCTACAGTTCACCACGTGAGGCGTAATGACGGCAATACCCTTTTACTGGACAATTTCAGATTAAGAACCCATAAGAAATTGTATGTTGGAATTGCTACAAAAAGCACGTGAATATGCAAATAAATACTTTAGAAGATGAACCATATTCATATGGAACAGGCCCAAAAGGGTCTATTGACTTGAAATCCAAGCTTCCAAAGAATGTGGTGTTCATTTGAAAGAAGTAACAGAATGCAACAGGAAATACAGAAAGAAGAGATCAGTTATTAGAAAAGAAAAACCCAATTAACAAATTAATAGATAAACGGATAAAAATATGATTACATTATTAAAACGCAAGGAGAATGGTTTTAGGATAGTAATGCATTGCATCTCTGCTTGGACGTCAACAAAGTTAATGGACGTCCTCGTTTTGGCACAGCATGAAATGAAACGGTGGAGTGACTCCGCAGACTGATTCAGTCCTTTGCTTGGGGAACGTATTCATCCCTTCACGCTTACTCTCCTCCCCTAATTGGAGGGGATTCTGCTCGCGGTCCCCTTTGGGGAATCAGATTGGCCCGCAAGGATTGTAGGACTGCTTAATGACACCTCCTTAAGGAGTTTGTGTCTTTTGGGCTTATATCTGTTTCTGTTTTGTATCCATCTCATTTTATAATTTTTCTTTAATTTTTTTGGCGGTTCCTTCTCTCTCTCTTTCTCTCTCTCTCTCTCTCTCTCTCTTTTCTTTCGATTACTGTTTTTCTTTCTCTCTCTCTCTCTCTCTCTCTCTCTCTCTCTCTCTCAAATGATCTCTACTTTTGCTTCTTTCTTTATCCTACCACTTTCTTGAAAAACCACACCCCTTCCGTACCTCTCTATTTTCTCTCTCTCTTATTTGCAAAAGAATTTCAGATCTTTCAATTTTACTGTTTTTCTTTCTGTATCATTCACCTCTCTCTCTCTCTCTTTCTCTCTCTCTCTCTCTCTCTCTCTCTCTCTCTCTCTCTCTCTCTCTATTCTGAAAATAATATTAAACCTAGGGAAGAATATATGCAATAAATTCAGTTCCATTCATAAAAAAAACAACCCCTTCCGTCTCCATTGACTCTCTCTCTCTCTCTCTCTCTCTCTCTCTTTCTGATTGTGGAAAAAATATTAAACCTAAGAACCAATATATGCATAAATTCAAAATATGAATTCAAACACTCTTAAAAAAACCGCACCCTTCTTTCGCCATTGACACCTCCCAGTCGGCAGGTAAACACTAATTGGATCCTCCGCCTTCTGGTAATGATCTCGGAGGCGACGCTTACATAATGGACGGAGTCCTCGTTTTGGCACCACATCAAATGAAATCCCGGATTGATTAACTCAGTCTGATTAAATCCTTTGCATGGAGAGCAGCGTCTTCTTCTTCTTCTTCGCTCGTCCGTCCTTACGGGCTTCATCTGATCCCTTCATTGAAGGGGTCTGCTGCCCCTGGGTCTCTTCCAGGACCCTTTCGGGTCTCTTTCGGGCCCCTTCAGGAGTCAGGATGAGTCGCAGGAGTTGTAGGACTTCTCCTTTCCTGCCTCTCTATTTATGTCTGCTTCTGTTCATTTCCATCTCTTTTTATTTGACCGTTATTCATCTTTCCATTCTAGTTTCTCACTAATATTTCTTTCCGATATCACTCTCTCTCTCTCTCTCTCTCTCTCTCTCTCTCTCTCTCTCTCTCTCTCTCTCTCTCTCTAAGCTTGTTTATGGTTCATTTCTTTCTCTTTTTATTTGGTTCCTGTTCTTCTCTCTATTCTGTTTCTCATTTATATTTCTTTCCAACTTTTCCTCTCTCTCTCTCTCTCTCTCTCTCTCTCTCTCTCTCTCTCTCTCTCTCTCTCTCTCTCTCTCTCTCTCTCTCTCTATATATATATATATATATATATATATATATATATATATATATATATATATATATATATATATATATATATATATATATATATATATATATGTATCTATTTTCTTCATATCCCACCTTTTTATTTGAATTTTGGTCATCTCTCCTTCCTGGCCTCCCTCTTGTTTCTCTCTCTCTTCTCTCTCTCTTAATGTAAGTTAACCACCTGCCATCACCATCTTTGAGCCACAACAGAAGTCAGTGGTGGCAATGGATCGTTAGTATGAAAAATGAAAACAATTAGGAAGCTTGTTCCCGCTTAAAAATGCTGCAGTTTTTATTTGTTTATTCAGCTACCTACATTTCCAACTTTTTCATTCAAAATTTCGAACGCTGCGAGCGAAATTGGAATAATTTCAGTTATTCATGGCCTTCTGTTCCTTAAGTCTGTATTATATTGGTTTGAAGTCTTAGTTTTTAGTTTTCTATAAAAGAAAACTGTTTTGCCGGCTTTGTCTGTCCTTCCGCAATTTTTCTGTCCGCCCTCAAATCTTGAAAACTACAGAGAGTAGAGGACTGCAAATTGGCATGTTGATCATCCAACCTCCAACCATCATACATACAAAATTACAGCCATCTAGCCTCAGTAGTTTTTATTTTATTTACGATTAAAGTTAGCCACCGAAAGATAGATCTATTTTCGGTGGCCTTGATTATACGCTGTACAGAAAACTCGAATGCGCCGAAGAAACTTCCGTGCATTTTTTACTTGTTTTTTATTGTAAAAACTGTTTTTTCCTTTATGATGACAGATGTATGTGTCTTGTACTGTTCTGTTAACATCTTTGGTTCTGCTCATAAGCAGAGTGAAAGATGGTAAAAGAACGGTACGGAGGACATTTTACAGCTATTCTGTCCCTATTATCATAGAGGAAAATGTATTTTCTAAAGAAAAACTAAGCTTTCAAACCAATATAATACAGAATTAAGGAAAGGAATGCTATGTGGATGACTGAGATTGTTCCAATTTTGCTTGTAACCGTAAGAATTTAAAGGAAAAGGTGGTAAATGTATCTAGTTGAATAAAAATTAATACTATAGTATTTATTTGTTTATATGTATAAATACATACAGACACACACACACATATATATATATATAAATATATATATATATATATATATATATATATATATATATATATATATATATATATATATATATATATATATATATATATATATATAGTATATATATATATATATATATATATATATATATATATATATATATATATATATATATATATATATATATATATATATATATATATATATATATATATATATATATATATATATATATATATATATATATATATATATATATATATATATATATATATATATATATAAAACATCCGTATGTTCACAATGTGAAAATTCTACAGCAGAATAACCAAATGACAGTATTTGGGGCAGAAATAATAAGGGCTAGTTTTTTTATTTATTTATTTTATATTTCACTCTCCATTTATTTAAACTTGATGATTTGCTTCCTTAAATTATATAGCGTTTCGCACACGAATACTGAACTGTAATTGTGTATCTTTTTCAGTTCATCTGTCATGTCGTGAGAGAAAAACTATTTTACCGTCTACTTCTTACGTAAACTAGCACTGCTCCTGTTCGGAGGGAAAAACATTATTTGAATTATATTTTTCTTGAAATTTATCACTTTTTGTGTCATATTCCTTCCCTATTTAGTCCAGTACATTAGACAAAATGATATGCATAGTTACTGTTAATACAAAAATTATGAAAGCTTGACCAAGTGTTAAAATAATTGTCTAGTTTTAGGTTTTCTGTAAAAGAAAACTATTGTGCCGGCTTTGTCTTTTCGTCCGCACTTTTTTGTGTCTGCACTTTTTTTCTCTCCGCACTTTTTTCTGTCCGCACTTTTTCTATCCGCCCTCGGGTCTTAAAAACTACTGAGGCTAGAGGGCTGCAAATCGGTATGTTGATCATCCACCCTCCAATAATCAAACGTACCAAATTACAGCCCTCTAGCCTGAGTAATTTTTATTATATTCAAGATTAAATTTAGCCTTAATCGCTATAGGTACCAACAACACAAGCCACCACCGGAAAGTGGCTGAGTTTCATGGGCCATGGCTGAGGCCACCACCGGACCGTGGCTGAGTTTCATGGGAGGCGGCTAAGAGTTTCATGGGCCATGGCTGAAAGTTTCATACAGCATTATACGCTGTACAGAAAACTCGACTGCGCCGAAGAAACTTCGGGGCATATTTCACTTGTTTGTTTATGCATATGACTTTGAAAAATAGGACAGCATTTCAGTTTTGTTGGTTCCACTTATCTTTAAGGCATAATTATTACTTAAAGACTTGTGAATAGCTTGACTTCTTCGCTTTATCATTATCGCATTCATTTATAAAATATTCATGGAAATTTTATTTCATGTATATCCTAATTCTCTCTTCCAGCCAGAGCGTGTTTTCCCCAAGCTCAGTCCAGCCTATTTACGAAAGGGTCCAGTTTACCTTTAAATATCTTTTGGCCAGCTTTTCGAAAGGGCTTATTTACTTTCCAGTGTCGGAATTAAAATCTTTTTAAAAGGATCCAGGTTCTTGTCTGATAAAATCTTAGCTTTTGCAGAGAGAGAGAGAGAGAGAGAGAGAGAGAGAGAGAGAGAGAGAGAGAGAGAGAGAGAAAAGGAAGCACACTAACTGCAATACTAAAGAATGACCATTTACAGGACTTTCTCTTTTTCGTAATGTGTTTAGGCGTTTATTAATAAAAATCAATGGAAAAAAACTAGTTAAAGTCCATATTTGAAATGAAGCATATAGAGAAAATATAACAGTCTTTCAATGAATTACTACAAGATTCTTTTTTAATACCCAACATAGCATCCTTTATCTCGAGATGTATAGCAAAAGGACAGACAAGCGAACAGTAACTATTGTATACTGCTCTTAATAAGAGAGAGAGAGAGAGAGAGAGAGAGAGAGAGAGAGAGAGAGAGAGAGAGAGAGAGAGAGAGAGAGAAAACAATCTCGCAGCATCTCTGTCGACCTAAGCCATATAGGTACACGCGGCTTCTCGTTTTTGTTGAAGCATCGTGGAAAAACCTCGGCGTAAACAATGAGAGAGAGAGAGAGAGAGAGAGAGAGAGAGAGAGAGAGAGAGAGAGAGAGAGAGAGAGAAGGAAGGGTGAGTTGGGTTGTGAGTTGTTGTTTGGAGGGGTAGGGATAAGGGTAGGGGTCCTGGAATAACAGAAGCCAAACTTTTGTGGGTCATGGAGGCGGTGTTGTGGGAATGAAACGCCGTTTCCGATGAAGCGGAAGACCCTAAATCTAAATCGAGGATTTCTGTATCGGCGGGGCCAGGTGTGTTTGTCACGCCAGGTAAATTGATTACGTCTTGGAAGAAGACGTGGATTCATTTTTTTTTACCCCTCCTTTTTCTTCCTTCTTGTCATTTTAGTCTTCATTCGTCTCATTTTATTCTTCCTTTTATTTACTACTCTTTTTTCTGGTTTCAGTTTTTTCTTCCCTTTTCTTCTTTCTTGTAATTTTATTCTTCATTCTTCTCACTTTATTCTTCCTTATATTTACTTACATCTTCTTTTATGTATTCATATTTTTCCTCTTTTTTCTTCCTTCTTGTTATTTTATTCTTCATTCTCATTTAATTCTTCATTTTATTTATTTATCTTCTTTTATGGATTAATTTTTTCCTCCTTTTTCTTCCATCTTGTCATTTTATTCTATATTCTTCTCACTTTATTCTTCTTTATATTTACATATCTTCTTTTATGGATTCATTTTCTTCCTCCTTTTTCTTCCTTCTTGTCATTTCATTCTTCATTCTCATTTAATTCTTCCTTTTATTTACTTATCTCTTTTATGGTTTCCTTTTTCCGCCCTTTCCTTCTTTCTTGTCATTTTATTCTTCATTCTTTTCACTTTACTCTTCCTTTTATTTACTTATGTTCTTTTATGGATTAATTTTTTCCTCCTTTTTCTTCCTTCTTGTCTTTTTATTCTTCATTCTTCTCACTTTATTCTTCCTTTTACTTACTTATCTTTTTTCTGGTTTAATTTTTTCCCCTCCTTTTTATTTTTTCTTCTCATTTTATTCTTCCCCTTACTTACTCGTCTTTATTTCTCGTTTGTCTTTTCTATTTCAGTTTCTTCATGTGATTTCTTCACGTATATTTTGTTACTTTCATACTGATTTATTTTTGGTTTTATTTTTCCATCTTTTTCTGGATCTTATATACATATAGTTCTTTACTTTATAATTATTGTTTTCATTCACTTTCTCCTTCTTTCCTCTTATTATTATTATTATCTTATTACTTCTTTGCTTTTTTTCCTTTCCGTGAGTTCACGTAATTACTGAGAGGTTGAATTTTCCTTCTCATCTTTTCTTCCAGTTCCTGTTCTGTATATATTTCTTAATAATAGACTTCTTTTGTTTCGACAATTCTTTTTAACACGAGTACATTAATAAACTTATATTTCGCTGTTTTTCTCCGTTATATATTGATAGTGAAAATTTACTTTAACAGTTTCTATATGCTTTCATTTTCATCAGCATGTCCGGAAAAATACTTTATATTAAAATATACGCCTACGTTTTGATGTCATTATTTAGGATGAAAGTTTGTAAACATTTTTAGGTGATTTTGAAAAATGTTTCAGAAAATAATGAGAGAATCGTGCTTATCACTTTACATACAATGTCTGTTTTATTTCTCGTTAGCGAAATTAAAAATGTATTCTGTTTTTCATTAGCTGTAGTTCCAGATCAAGCTGGTTTTATGCTCTCACGATCCCTTGATTGAGAGGCCTGGTGTGTATCTCTGAACTCATTCGCCTAACCCAGACGTATATTACTTTATATGTTTGTACTAGATTTTTTATCGCAGTTCAAGGAAACCAACTTTAATCTTTGCGTGACTTTTTACGACGTTACTTAACTCGGTTTTACTGATCTGAAATTATCCAAAGACGGGAGGCAATTGCGTGATTATATCTCCTTACAAAATACAGAGCCTTTAGTTAATTGCACACCGTTAAAGAGATTTTTAAAAAATCTTCGAAGACGAGAGACAAATTACGTGATTATATCTCCTTACAAAATACAAAACTTTTAGTTAATTACACAATTTAAAAAAAAAGCTCTCCACAGGCGCGCGATACTTCCGTGATTATATCGCCTTACAAAATACAAAGCCTTTAGTTAATTACACACTGTTAGAGATTTTTAAAATTTCTCCAAAGCGGGAGACAATTACGTGATTTTATCTCCTTACAAAATACAGTCTTTAGTTAATTACACACTGTTTAAAAAGATTTTAAAAAGTTCCCCAAAGACGGGAGACAATCACGTGATTTTATCTCCTTACAAAATACAAAGCCTTTAGTTAATTACACAACGTTAAAGAGATTTTCAAAAATTCCCCAAAGACGGGAGACAATACGTGATCATATCTCCTTACAAAATACAAAGCCTTTAGCTAATTACACACCGTTAAAGAAATTTTTAAAAATTCTCCAAAGGCGGGAGGCAATTACGTGATTATATCTCCTTACAGAGTACAAAGTCTGTTGTTAATTACGCATTGTTAAAGAGATTTTTAAAAATTCTCCAAAGACGGGAGACAATTACGTGATTATATCTCCTTGCAAAATACAAAACCTTTAGTTAATTACACGATGTTAAAGAGATTTTTTAAAATTCTCCACAGGCGGGAGACAATTACTTGATTACATCCACTCACAAAATACAAAGCCTTTAGTTACTTACACAACGTTAAGAGATTTTAAAATCTTCTAGAAACTTTTCTGACGCTGAATTGTTAATTATGGTCTGATGATGTAATCGTTATCATGTTCATCGTTCTCCCAAGGGAGCAAATTTAATGTTGTAAAATCCTTCGTGTGAAACTCATTAATTTCATCGTGAACTAAGGGAGTTTTTTCTCTTATGAAAGGCAAATGTCAATATTTATTTATAACTACGTCAATTATGATAATTTTGTTTTCAGTACCCGCAATTATTTACCAAGGGAAAGAAAACAGGGAATATATTTTAAACCATTTCCTCGCAACAATTATGTCGTCCAGAAAGCTATATTCAATTTTTATAAACTGGACTTCGTCGTGTATTCAGGGAGTGGTCATGGGTGAAAAGATAGAGTAAAGCCTGTCAAAGAATGGGTGGTCAATAATAACATGAGAAGAAAGATATTGATTGGGATAGAACTGTTTGTGAGACCATGAATAAGAGATATAAGGAGGCTAATAGAACTGATATACCGGAAGCTGTAGAAAACTTGGATGTACTTATGAGAGAATTCTAAGTCTTTGAGGTGGAATCAGTGACGAAACTAAGCAGACTGAAATCCCGATAGCATAATATATTCGCAGGGCAAAAATGAATTCAGCTGTGACTAATTAGACTATTTTTCAAAATCTGTTATGAGGAAACGAAGCTTAATGATCGGGATTTAGAAGTTAAAGAAAAGGTACAAATTAAGATGACCAGACTGAATGTGGTAACTATAGAAACATTGCACTTGCGTCGGTCGCGTTGAAAATATTCAGCATATTTATTCTCAAGAGGCTTGAGAGAGAAATTTTTACAAAATTTAGCAGTGAATAACCTGGCTATAGAAAAGTCAGGAGTTGCACAGACCAGACATTTGTGCTAAGAGAGCCTGTACAGCGGCGTACTCTAAAATTTTTTGGTAATTACGAGAAATTCTGACAAAGCATATGAAAAACATGAGTGGTTGAATTTCAAAGAGACCGTTTGCATCGCACGGCGTTGAAGTGAATATATACGAGTATATATATATATATATATATATATATATATATATATATATATATATATATATATATATATATATATATATATATATATATATATATATATATATACATATATATATATAAATATATATATATATATATATATATATATATATATATATATATATATATATATATATATATATATATATCTACAAAATCGTTTTACCTAAAGGAGAAGGCTCCAGAGTCGAACGAACACAATAGTCATATTTACGTTCATATTTTATCTGCTGAATTAAGGTTACCCCTGTGCAATAAAACCGCTTTATACGCCCAACAAAAGGCTCATCAGTAACACGTCGGAGAACCTTCCATTCACAAACGCATGGGCTCACACATACACACACAGGTTATATATGTATATGTATATGAATATATATATATATATATAATATATATATATATATATATATATATATATATATAATATATATATATATATATATATATATATAGTATATATATATATATATATATATATATATATATATATATATATATATATATATATATATATATATATATATATATATATGTGTGTGTGTGTGTGTGTGTGTGTCTGTGTAACTTATGTTGCAAATATAACGTCTTATTACCATTGTAATTCTGACGATCATTTTCTGAGATGACCTTTTACAACTTACAAGTCTTACGTCGAACACTAAAATAAAATGAGTTTATTTGTGCCAGCTCTACACTACAAATCTTTTTATTTATAGCAAAATAAAATATTTTTTTCTGTTGTCCTTTTCTTCCTTTGTGAGCTTACACTGCTCTTTTTGGTCTCATATTAACGGTATTATCTGAACAATAAA
Organism: Macrobrachium rosenbergii; assembly: GCF_040412425.1. NCBI lineage: Eukaryota > Metazoa > Arthropoda > Malacostraca > Decapoda > Palaemonidae > Macrobrachium > Macrobrachium rosenbergii. Next base: position 50,813,014 of record NC_089743.1, read on the forward strand.
AAATCAAAGCGGAATGTCCAGGGTCCTTTTTTTTCGAAACCAAGTTGAATACACCGTAAATGTAAAAAAACAGAAAAAAGGTTGAAAACTGAAATTTAAAGCATCGTTTGCCTAGAAATTAACTGAGTTGAGAGCAGACCCTTCCCCAGTGGGAGGGTTGGGCGGGTGACAGAAATGAAGGCATACAAGTGTAAAGAATAAAAATTCTCTTTTGCACAAAACAAATATAGACATTATTATAAGTTACTACTGCTAACTTCGAAATAAGGTTTTGCTCTGAAACATTTATGTAGGACATGAATTTTGGATTCTGGAGATTGAATAATGGTAAGAATAACTATACTAAATAGATAAATGACAGTATAAATCCAGAGGAACCGGTGGAGAAGAACTTTCCTAATATAACATGTTGTCTGAGGGCATCGAAAAGCTGCAAAAGAGAATTAAATCACGCATTGCAATATCGGATAAATTAGTTACTTACGCGAATGTTGTAACAATATTAAGTGAGTCTTAAGGCAGTCTTCTTAAAGGATAAAGAGAAAGTGATTCGAGCTTGTTGGCGCGCGCTACGCGCGCTAGAACCCGGGGCTGCTGTCTCCCCAACCTCCCGATCCCCTACCTACCCAGCCCCCACACAGGGCGGACAGACAGGTTTGCAGGAGGAGGATGGATGTCTCCCCTACCCTCCCATTCCCCTGCCTACCCCACCCCCACCCAGGGCGGACAAACCGATTTGCAGGAGATGGGTGGCTGTGTCACGTTTCCGCTACTGTCACCTGGGGGAGGACAAACAAGATCAGATCCTGTAGGATTTTATTATTATAGATTCTTAAGGCGGTCTTCTTAAAGGATACAAGAGAAAGTGATTTGGAGACCCAAGAAATATCCACACTACAGTAAAACATGTAAACACACGTCGGCACCTTGTCTCATACATGTAACAAACAGACCGAAAACAAGTCGGCGAAAAGTCAACAAAAAGTCAACGACCGCAAGTGGAAAACAAACCTTTGGCCAATGTTGGATAATCGTGTGAAGTACTTTAATAGTCATGACTGCCTATAAGTCGCTGGCTTGTATTCAACATGTTTGTGATGTGTTTGCGGTAAGCTACCTACGTGTGTTTATGACATGTTTAACTTAAGTGTCGAAACATCCTTGCAATACATTTACTTTTCCTATAATCTTTAAAGCTCATACGATAACAACGCATGAAGTCAAATTTAGATAACAGTGACTATAAAGGACCTTCAACCATAGGATTTTCTCGAAGAATAATGACGCAACGCATTCTGTCTATAGAGATGAATATGCGCAGGAGCATTAACGATGTTAACAGCCTGCGGGTACCAGGGTTCATATATGCCTGTCATTGGTTGCCTGTAAACTGAACAGATTCTCAAAACAAATATTTGCAACGCTCTCTCTCTCTCTCTCTCTATCAACCTTCGTTTTTGTACCTAGCATTCAGTTCTCATAGGTGTCGATATGTTAATACCCTACACATCTTTCATTTGATAAAATTTCTCTCTCTCTCTCTCTCTCTCTCTCTCTCTCTCTCTCTCTCTCTCTCTCTCTCTCTCTCTCTCTCTCTCTCTCTTAACTATCGTTTCGTACCTGGCATTCATTTCTCATAGGAGTCACTATGTTAATACCCTATCATCTTCTGTCATTTTGTGAACTTGATATCTCTCTCTCTCTCTCTCTCTCTCTCTCTCTCTCTCTCTCTCTCTAATCAAATTCATTCACATGGCAAATTTCCTCGTAACTGATTCAGAGCTTGTTAGTTCATCCTCGCAGTCTCGATCTCTTAACTTTGTCCTCTTGATGAAAAGAAAAGAGAATTCATGAAATGGAGTTTGCATATCTTATAAACGTACATACATACTGTACATACATGTATATTAGTACACTGCTTACACATGATTACTATCAATGCATACAAAATTTGTTAGGCTATGCAACTTGTATGTATTTACATAATGTTAGTATATATAGGATAGCCTATACATGTGTGTACATTTAATGAAATTTTGCCACATCTACAGAAAACATTGTTTTTTTTTTTTTAGTGTCTTCTTTAATCAAAGGTGGTGCAGATACAACTTGCGTTTTATTGTTTCGAAGAATTTAGCCTATTTGTTAACAATATAAATATTGTAAGCATTGTCCTATTTTGTTATATTTTTGTGATGTTTTTATCTGACTGAAAGGAAAAACAATTCATTTTTGTAACTAATCTATATCTGAAAATAAAGTCTACAAACAGGTACAAGTAAGTTTATTTGCAATATTGCAATACACACACATACATATACACACATGTAATATATATATATATATATATATATATATATATATATATATATATATATATATATATATATATATATATGTGTGTGTGTGTGTGTGTGTATATATATATATATATATATATATATATATATATATATATATATATATATATATATATATATATATATATATATATATATATATATATATATATATATATATCAGACTATATTTAACCCAGCGTACCAACGCATTCCACCCGGTGCACTCTGATGCTTACTTCTTCTTATTCTTCTTCTCTGCTTCTTCCCAGGACCGGTGCGAGGCTCCGGCCAAGAAACTGGAGACGATGATCAATAAGCGAGACCCTCGCATCCACCACAACGTCCGCCTGTCATTATTTGTCCTGGCGGAGGTGATGGATAATGTGCCCAGCCTCGACAGGATAAGCAGCGGGATCCCGTCGGTCAAAGCCAAGGGCGTTGGACACCAGTGGTGGGCGTGGTTCTCCAGCTTCGCTGGGGGAGCCATCGTCAGATGGTTATTTTTCCACCGGAGAGCCGAGGGGGATTTGTGATAATTTATACGACATTTTTTTGCAGATGTCTTTTTTTCATTCATTCACAGAGGATGGAGGTCGACGCGTAGGAGGGATTGGTGGGCGTACGGTTAAAAGGTCATGTGCTTATTGGCAATTTACTTAGGAATAAACTAGAAAATGGTGGACGATGTGGAAATACAATAGTGACTTTGATCCTGTATAAAGAAAACTAGAATTACATTTTATTAGATACTTTGTTATAATGTCTGTCATGTTTTATTTTTGTTTTCTGAACATAATAAGGTCGAATATATATATATATATATATATATATATATATATATATATATATATATATATATATATATACTCGTATATATACATAATGAAGAACGCAATGTCACAACGGAGATATTTAGGCTTTATTTTTAGGAGTAATGGTTATATTACGAACATTGTCAATTTTATATATATATATATATATATATATATATATATATATATATATATATATATATATATACATTTATGTATATATATATGTATATATATAAATGCGTAAGTGTATGTATGTGTATGAGTGTAGACGTATACATGTGCCGCGCCCACGTTCGAGCAATCATTGCAGAGTGTGTGGGTGTGTTTGCAGTTCCTCATCCACGTAGCGTGGGTGCCCAAGAAATTTATTTCTATTTGCCTCGATAAAATTACTCGTAAATCCAGAACGTTTTGAGATAAACAGAAATGAGAAAGGCCTAAAAAATAGATTAATAAATCAAAATTATTTTGTCACATTTCTAGTATGTAAATTTCATTATTAAGTAAAATGATATATATAGAGAAAAACTGTTTAACAAATGTATAAAGTGCAAAAGAAGGTAAAAAAAATCTGTTAAAAAAATTATATTAAACTAATGTTTGACTTGTAAAAATAGGTAAAAAGATATATTTATAAAACTTGTGTTAAACAAATATAGAAATTGTAAAAATAGGTAAAAATATATATGTAAATATATATATTAAACAAATATAAAAATTTTAAAAAGTAAGTAAAAAGAGATAACGTAAAAAGATTATAATAAACAAATATATAAATTGTAACAATGGGTAAAAACATATATGTAAAGATATATATTAAACAAATATAAAAATTTAAAAAATAAGTAAAAAGATATATGTAAAAAGATTATACTAAACGAAAATATAAATCTTACAAATAGGTAAAAAGTGATAGGTAACGAGATACACTAGCTACAAAGAGATATATAATGTAAAACCCATTACCTGGAACAAGTTTGATTGTTAAAGTTTTAATTTGTTACAAAATCTATTTTTATATGATGTAAATTTGGTTTAGAGCCATTTCAGAACGATATTCTCTCCACCCAATGTTTTTTCACTATTGAAAATCTTCAGTCAAAGGATTGTCAGCGCTTTGCACCAAGAGCTGTTAAATTTTTATTATATGTTTTTTTAAAAAGTATTCGGGCAATGTATCACGATAAAAAGTGTTACAAATAGCATATGTGGGAAAATATTACGTTACATTTTATGAGGAATAAAATAATGTATTAGTAATCTGATATACAGGAGAATTAAGCAGATAATCGATTAATATGATTTGCATAAGAGACCCTAGCATCATGAGAACTACAATAATAAATATTTTTATGGAGAGCATAAGAAAACAAATAAACTGAAAATAAAAAAAAAATTAAAGTACAATGAAATCTAGTCACTAATTCCAAAAAGCAAATCTGAAATTATTTTCAAATCCAATTAACATCCATAGCCATTAATATTGTTACTGTAGGCTGTGACCTGACTTTTAACTACATTTATGTTTAGTCATTCCAAACTGAAGAGAGAGTCGTCTAAGGAATAAGAAAAAGTTTCTCTTCATTTAAAAACAAAAATATTTCAATCATTTCAGCAACTTTATAGTGAACATTTTCCTGATTTCTTGTGACTTCTGTTTGTTTACAATATTGTAATTGTATGGACACAGATATGGTTATGTATGCTTGTAGAAAATGCATGTAAGTGTAGAGTATATGGATGTGAACTCACAGACACAAACTTCCATATATGTATATATATATATATATATATATATATATATATATATATATATATATATATATATATATATATATATATATATATATATATATATATATATATATATATATATATATATATATATATATATATATATATATATATATATATATATATATATATATACATATAATATATATATATATATAATATATATATATATATATATATATATATATATATATATATATATATATATATATATATATATATATATATATATATATATATATATATATATATATATATATATATATATATATATATATAGTATCCGGAGATTTGAATATTTTGTTTATATATGCACAATAAATTTATTATATATATATATATATATATATATATATATATATATATATATATATATATATATATATACATATATATATATATATATATATATATATATATATATATATATATATATATATATATTGATTTGTTTATCTATATATTAGTATTCAAAGATTCAGACATCTGTTACATAAAAACAGAATTACTGTACAGGTATTTAATTGAAATAATTTGAGAAAGTATGATGTCAAGTGGAAGATGTTCATTGTGTAATATTTGACTATATGTATAACAATAGAGAGTGTATAACAGACTCTGCTGAAGAGGCGTTGAGTTACAAAGTTTATTTTAGTGACAGAGATATCGCCAAAGACAGTTTGCCTGAAACTGTTCGCTCACTGAAGTTTACTGAACAATTTAGAAATCACACTTTTATTTCACAACAAACAAATGAGATGATATATCTTTTATAGAGAGCATAATGGATCTATATATATCTATGTTGCGATGGTGTAAATGTATTGATTAGCTTTAGGGATTATGTTAAAAAGATATTCACTATACCATAAATAAAATAAAATAAAAAAACCTTTCCCGGTTTTACACGTAGTGTCATATAGCGTCACTGCCCGAGCACAGTGAACTCCGGAACAAATAATGTACTAGATTCTTGCTTTCGTGTAAATAAAAAGAGAGAAACATAACGAAGAATCGTGTCCTGCCTGACATTGAAAATACATAAAACCTAAGATTCCGTGTTTAAGTGTCGGCTTCATATTTGCTATGTTCAGCGCAGTCATGTTTAGATGTCATGCCAGTCCTTTCTGAACTGTCAGTAACTCTTTGGCATCCGGTTAAATCGAGGTGGTTGGTCTCTCATCACCAACCTAATACTCGGTGATAGGTGTTTTAAGCGATTCTTAGCCTTGTGCAATGACGCAGTACAGATGATTATCGTGTACCGTGGCCCCATGCTGTACACAGCAGCATCTCCCATCTCCCAACGGTCTATCGGAAATGAAGCTTAACATAGGAATTAGGCTTTTTTTTTTTTAATGATCGTACCCATACTATGAAATAACTTGATAATACTCTGTATGAATATCTGTGGCCTTTTTGTACTTTTGAGTTTTTGTATATATTCCGACGCTTATGTCTAAGATAGGCTGCTAAGATGTGACTTCCGAAGCCTTTTTGACCCTATGAAGAAATATCCGGAGGTTTTGATTTAAATCAGGGCCCCCTGAAATGTGTTGGCGTAAAGAAAACGAAATTTTTTTTAATGGTTTCCGTTGCACTCGATGGGTGAATAATATGCTTCAGTGTAAAAAATAGCAAGAAACGTATTGCAACCCTTGCGCATACACAGCTATATGTAATCCACTCACTGTAAAATATACGTATAGCAAGCATTTATGTGAATATATTGTTAATGACAATTAAATGCCCTCTATCAACCGCTGACAGAAGAGGAGTTCCGTCATGCTTTGGTGTCTAATTCTTAAAAGAAGAAAAAAAAATGCTAACGTCCCAGGGTTGTCCCAACTTTGTCAGCCCAATGTTGTCACTGTGTCACGCTTTTCGAGAAATGTACAGATTGCCAAAATTCGAAGCCCGCGCAGAGGTTCAGTTCCGTCTGTACGAGACTTTTTTTTTTTTTTTTTTTTTTGGTTGCCATATGAAATGTTTTGTGTGCTCGTAGAACAGAGGTCTATAACTATGATTAAAAAGCTGCAGCAGCTTTGAATATAAATACACAGCTTGTTTGTATGTACACATAGATATATATAAAATATATGAATATGTTATATATGAATGAAAATATATATATATAAACTTTGTTGTTCTGTAAATACACGCCGGAAAATGTATGAATACATTGAAACAACTGCACATAAAATAGCATATCATATATCAGCGAAAAGTAGATTTTATTTTTGTCATGAAGTCCTCTCTACTCGGTGACTTGAGCATAGACTTTTATTTCTGACGAAGGAGAGTCACATTTCGATCTCAAATTAGGGTTGAATGTTCGTAGATCAATGTGTCACATATATATATATATATATTAGAAATGGACTTATTTTATTTCTCGATGTGCAAATAGAAAGAAGAAAATATATATATATATTTTTAATATAGATCTAACATACTTATACATGTGTAGCGACAAATTGTTTATGGAAGCTGTGAATGAACAGATAGATGTTGTTAAATTATGGGTTAATTCATGAGTGTTTAGACAGGTAAAAGAAGATAATCATCAATGTTAACCACTTTTCTTTTCTACAGAGATATACTGACCTTCCGTTTTGTGACGCGTATGAGTTTCACTTTTCAGCAATGTGATAGAAATAAACATTATATATATATATATATATATATATATATATATATATATATATATATATATATATATATATATATATATATATATATACAGTGTCACCTCTAACTAGCATCACTGGAACTGCTTTGAAATGTCGCTCAGAAACTTTCCTCATGTTAGGTGTAACGGAAAATGTTCCAAACATATCTCCACCTTTTTGAAACCATTCACAGACAAGGCTTTGAGATATCTGAAAAGTTCATCAACGGGTAATCCTTTTTTTTCATTTTTCTCTGAACTAGAAGTTGTGCAGACCAAAAACACATTACTTTAAGTCTAAGAAGAAGAATTAGACAGCTTAATGTTGTGAATAACCTCCGAGGCATTTATCAGTGTTTCAGTTGTACTCTTGAAACAACGTTGCATTAGAGCAGTGGTTCCCAAATTCTGTTAGCTTGCCGACCCTTTGGTTCCTGGATGAAAGTCCTAGAAGCTAATCCCACCTGCAGTTGCCCCTACCCTCTCCCCAACCTCAACAATCACACTCTTTAGCAAATCCAAGAGAACAGCCAATATACCATGCAAATAAGAGCATGCATCTTCAAACTGAAATTTAACTTACAAAGCCCCAGTCACACTGGACTTATGACCAGCTTCCAACAACCCCCAACCACAGGTTACAAAAAGGACGTCAGAGGTTGTTCTTTGGTCACAAGAAAGGTTGGTGGCTGACCCCCTTACGACTGATTTTGTCGCAAGGAGAAATTCAATGCTGCAACAACTTCTTCTTGGCTACAGATCTAATCATAAGGAGGTTGCTGGTGGTCAGTAAGTGATCTGTCATCAGTGGGTGACTGGTTCACTACTAGTCAATGAGCGCTGGGAGATCACCTACTGGTCGGGTACCTCTGGCCAACAGTTTACACCTGATGGTCGACTGTTTGAAACAGGTCAGGGTGGTCACTGACCTGATTGCACTTGTCATGGAGTCAGCTGGCTACTGGCTGGCCACTGGAAGGTGACCAACCACCCACTGGTTGGTCAGTGGGGGATCACTGGTTGCCAGCAGTCGAAAGAGTGGTTGCCAGTGGTCACAATACTGGTCACCCACCTGTCAGGCACAGAGTGGCGACTAGTGGCAACTTCAGTCACACTTGGCAACTGGTTAGCAACCATCCATACCTTCTCTCTCTCTCTCTCTCTCTCTCTCTCTCTCTCTCTCTCTCTTCACTGTTCTTCTGTGATGGAAGAGAATGGCCAACAATTGCATTTTCTTCTTCTTGTGCTGCCAATCATGCCAAGAGCAGACATTGGTTGGGCGCTAGGGAATTGCTATCCTTGTGATGTTTACCCTCCAAAAGGTGGTAGTGCTGTGTGGCCGATTGCACAGCAGGACCTATACATTCAATGGTACAATGGTTGTTAATTTTCTGGGGACTGATGGGCCACAACTCAGTCTGGTGGACACCATCAACGACTGTCAATGACCATCAATAACGGGGTGGGTGGTGATGGGCAACTAGTCGCAAAAGTGATGATCTCAACATAATGGGTGGGCACATAATATTTGGCTGGTGGGCATTTAGGCGCATAATGTCTTCGACCAGTGGCAGAAGAGTCACATAATAGTGGCAGACTGGTCACACGATAGTGAGCAACTGAGTGCCCAAAAAGTTGCCTCCACCTGTTACCCACTGGTTGACCAACAGTTGCACAAAGATCACTCACCTCACAAAATATTCAATGGTCGCCCACTGCTCTCCAGTTTTGGAGGTCCTAGATGGCCTGGAGCGTATCGTAAGTCCAATGTGACTGGGGCTCAAACCAATGACCGTCGCAGTATAAAAAGGGAAATTTTTTCATCTTACCTTAAACACTGTTCTCTCAGTTTTAATGTCAAGACTATGAACAAACTTTCAGACTATTAACACAAACTCGAACCCACAAATTCATGAATAAGTCTATACCAATTTAGTGTTTGTGTAACGTACACGGTACTGGAGTGTTTTCGAGTTACACTTTTTCAAAAGATAACTATCTTGGTATGGTACCACCCAACTTCCCCTACCAAATCGCCTTTATGTATCCACATGTATCCACATTTATCCCTGGCGGTCGGTATACTACCCATTTCGGGAATCACTGCATTAGATCCACCCAACGTTCTTTCAACTCAGCTCAAAGGTGAACAAACGTTGCATGCTAGCTAGCCACATGTCGCGTTCATTTTCACACCGATTGAAAATGCTGTTTTCTGTTAGTGACTGACAACTAATGAACGCGTTACCTCTTTGATCCTTCCATGCGGAATTATTGGATAGCTTCACAAAGTCACCAGTCACAGATCTTCAATAATTACGGTGTTCGTATTCAAGCATATTTTCATTAATTTATTTTATTTGAATGTCACATAAGAAAAATATAAAAAAAATAAAAGGCAGCGTGATTCCTTTTAATTCAAAGAAGAAACAGTCTAGACTAGCCTGTAAATACTGGATAGATTAATCTTTCGAAAAAAAAAAAGTTAAAATCCTTGTAAGGAATTAGATTCTGCATAGCCAGTTTTTTTACAAACTTTTATTCAAGTGAAGTCAAACGAAGAAGAGTATGTATTTGAATTTGTCAGTGATTTTATACACTTCTTTCCACGCTCAGAATAACGATGTCATTGTCTCCTTGTGTCTTCGCTTTTGTACTTCTGTAAATAAGACGTTTCCATCATGCAACCGACTTCTCATTTCTCTCCCTTCGGGGAAGTAAGGAATTCTCTTTGTCCTTTTGCTTCTACATTACTATGGTATATTTCATTCACCTTGTACATAGATGTATATGTAACTTCATGTCAAAGATATGTTTAATAAAAAAAAAAAGAAATTAAGTTGGGTTTCTTGCCTTTTCTTACATTCCTTTATGTTTATATGAGATATTTAGCTTTCCTTTGTATTTATAAAATATATAATATAATAATATATATATATATATATATATATATATATATATATATATATATATATATATATATATATATAATTTTCTGTTTGTTCCAGAGAAAATGGAGTTTTATTATGCAGACAAGCGCCAAAGTAATGACGAATTCGTTATTGCTTCATTTTCGTCAGAGGCTATAATTAATCTAAAGTTGAAAGAAATATCTATACACATAAAATAAAAACATTCATATTAAAGTCAATACACGGCTAAAGCAAATATAAAAGAAAATAAGTAAAATACAGTAATTTGCTCTGGAAAGGGATAAAAACATTCAGATGGCTATCGCTGTAACCTTATTGAAATGGAATAAAAACTAATATTTTTTACGTGTTTTCTGTCAGGTTTGCTTTACTTGTGGATCAGATTTAATGGACATGTGTGTTTTTGGAGCAGAGTTTATTTTTTAGGCTCTAGAGGTTTTTCTACAGTTAGGCTATATAGATGTCCGTAAGTACTCTGCGCCAGTGTTTATCCTTTTATATATATATATATATATATATATATATATATATATATATATATATATATATATATATATATATATATATATATATATATATATATATATATATATATATATATATATATATATATATATATATATATATATATATATATATATATATATATATATATATATATATATATATATATATATATATATATACATGGTGTGAGAGAAAGATCAGCAGAAAAGGAGAATTTGATTTTTCCCCTATAATTACCATCATCTTTATATTCACTCAAATGCCTTTTCCGCAATTTTTTTCTTGCCCTCGTTACCAGAAGAAGATTTTCAGACTAGCAAACATTTTACTTCTGTCAGGAAACGAAAGAAAAATGGATAAAATTTAGACCAGCATGGAGAACTAAATGTCAGATTAATATGATTTTGCTGATTGGGCTTTAGAAAACTAGTACCAACTTGAAATAAAAGTCAGAAAATATTTGCCCTTGAAATCATAATTAAAACATTCACTTTATAGGATTTAGAGAAGAATTTTGTTGTAGTGTTGATGAAACATTTATCTCTATAAATTTAGAAAAAATATATGAAATGGTGAAGCTTAACAATACCTCTACATAGAGGAGAAATTAACACGAAAGATGCAAGAATTAAATATGTTGGGTTAATCTGACAATTGTTATGTTAAGAAAGAAAATGGAACTGACGGGAACATAGACAAGAGCATAATTCATTGGGTAAACAGGATGCAAAATTTATTGCGCAGAGGTTTGACTTTCTCTTAGAATTATAGAAAGCTATAGAGATAAATGAGATAGCTACGTTGGCAAAGCTTACTGTGGAATATCTGAAATGGATCATGGAATTACTTTCACTGACAAAGCAGATTCTTTAGAGGAAATGTAATGTCATTAAACCGGTACTTAGAAAGATTAATCCCATATTTGTCTGTAAGATGTTCTTATATGCTCCTTCTTTATAAATCGCAGTGGAATCGTCTGGGAGGAACATATTGGATTGTGATAAAGCTCAAAGGCGTACGAAATTGAAATGATGGAAATATGTAGGATTTTGACCGTGAGTTATAACAGGATGAAATAGCAGAAGAGGAAAATTCATTTAATGAAATATAACGTAGCTAAGCTTTACAGATAACACTAGTGGTAATGAAATGAAACGGCAGAACTGATGAAAATATGACGATGGTTGTAAGAGGCGTAAGTTAAAACTAGATGGATACAAAATATGAGTATTAGAGTAACTGACAATCAGAAATGTTGGGTCGATGGTTGTTGATAAAGATGACAATACTGCTCTAAAATGGAAGACTGCAGTATCTGCAAAAATACAAAACTAAGAAAAATGGTAGATACTGCAGTTTTCCCTTGCCTTAATACTGATTTTGCAGACACTGCAAATGGGACCCCCTAGATAGAGAACTGAAGAATCCTTCTGAAACTGCAGTAACTTATGTATTAGTGTTTCACGAGCCCAGTAGGTGGTATATCTCAATTTCGAAAATTTTGCAGATACTGCAATTTTCCCAGTGGAAACAGGGACTTGGAGTAGTTGGACAGCAAGATAAAGATATCCAAAAAAAATAATGGAAACGAAATACAATGATCTAAATCTGAAACTGCGATAAAACACAATATTTGCACTAGTAAGTAATAGTTAGAGAGGTTGGACAGCAACATTAAAGAAAGAAAGTGGGAATGGAGGTTAAAGTAAAAGTGTAAAAAGTGGATGCAGCTAGGGCCCGATAGGACGCGGCAAAACACCCTTTAGTAATGCCTGCAGTCCACCAAGTGAGGTGCACTGACGGTACTACTCTCCTGCCGGGTGGAGAATGACAATGGAAAACTGAAATCCGAAGAGAGTTGGGGTCTGTGTCATGTATGTTGGTTATACAGACTAGAAATGTGGGAGAATAGAGCAACGAGAGAAAATGTCTCAAAAGATTATATATCTGCAAACGAGTGACAGCGTCATGAAGTAAAGTGGAGGAGGGTAGGGTAATCAACAGGGTGCATAATTTGAAAGTAGGGAGAGAGAGAGAGAGAGAGAGAGAGAGAGAGAGAGAGAGAGAGAGAGAGAGAGAGAGAAAGGGGGCGACGAAACGTGCTTGATTAACAGCTGACAAAAATCCTTAATGAAAGCTCCTATTTCGAGGAAGCCATGGGTGTGAGTAAGGTGAGGGTCCGTGTAGCCAGATTCACTCATAATTTAGCAATTATAATAATTTAGCAGCAACCGTTAACTTGTTAGTTCTTGAAGCCACCACCGCCCTTCACGAAATAGTTCATTCTTTAACTTTTCTAAATATATATTATTATAAATATCCTTAGTACTGTTATTGGAGACAGAATACATGATGGTTTGCCTGTAATATATCAAGATTAAAGTCGATGATAAAAAACTGGGAGTATTTTTTATATTTACCTTTGTGGCATTGTGGATTACGGCAGCCTCATGAATGGCTTCTGAATCCATCCGGGAAAAGTAAGATATATATATATATATATATATATATATATAAAATATATATATATATATATATATATATACATATATATATATATATATATATATATATATATATATATATATATATATATATATATATATACATATATAACTATAAATAGCCACAAAGGCACTGTGGGAGACTGCTCAACGTGGTTAATACTCCTCTGCTAATCGTATTCTAGTCTACCCCAAACCCTTAGCTTAACTTTGTAATTTACTTGGTCTTCCTTCAGCACGTATATTTAGCCTATAAAGTCGCAAATATAAAAGCAATTTGGTACATTCTGTTTATCACAAACCAATATACTTGTGCTAACAGGTATTCATGAGTCATACTCCGAGACTTGGAGTAGCAATCTACCCGAATATCTTATTATGAAATTTTATTAATAGGGTAATATAGTGTAGAAACCATAAAGAATAAACATACAGGTAAAAAATTCTTTACTTTCATTCCATTAAAATGGTGGATGTCGGTGGGAACAGGCTAGCCTGGAATTTGATTGCTAAAAACGAATCAGGATTGGTTACCATATTGCGGCAATAATTAACATAACGAGTAGGTATGAATACATAGCAAAACTTTAGTAAATGAACTTCTCTTGCAACGTATGCTGTGGTGAAACTAGTTTCCTTACAATGCACAGGGATTTGAAGTTCCAGTTGCAGTGAAACTGCCAATTATAGCTTCAACTTCTCAGAAGACTTCTTCACAAAAAAAAATAAAATAAAAAACAGTAACGCAGCAGTTTCTTTAATAGATGCTTCGGAACCTTTGCAGCAATGTATCAGTACAGTGCCCTCACCTGTAACGTACATCTAGAGATTTACTGAGTCTCAAAACACCACTATTCTAGGATTTGTTACTTAAATCAACATTCATGAGCTTCTCTAAGTTTGTGACTATCTTAATCGCTGAGGAATTAATTGTTTCTATAAAAGGTGAGATGAACTAAACATGGATACGGTGACTAGGATTCATTTACTAAACATACATAGGAGGCTTCTCTCTTTAGTATCGTGGAGCCCCATTATTGATGTACAGAAGGCGTACAAGCTTTCAAACTAACTGGCAACTAAGCTAACAGATACTAGAATGTTTAGAAAAAAATTAATCAGGCCTTATATAAATGCTAATTATTTGTAGAAAGCGTTAATGACGTAAAATTGCTTTAAATAATTGAAATGAGGAAAATATACTCTGATTATTAATTTTGGGTAACACCAAAGTCCCTAGATCACATTAACAAAATTAATGCATATAGGCTGGCAGAGGGACCAGGTTAGCTGCCCGGTGTCACAAAGGCTTCCTGGCCTTTGCTTAATGTGAGAAAGGATCTCGTGGTTGCCTTAAATGGATAGGTGTCCATTGGACTCGAGACTAATGCTGGTACCTGATGCCAGGTTCCCCTGAAGCCTAATTTTTTTGGTAGAGAGACCAAAGGAAAATAACGGACATGAATCAGACAAGGCCCATTTGAAGGACTGCCAAGAGTAGGGAGGTGGCAACCTTCATGGGTACAATGACAGGTCAAAATCGCTTAACAAACTAGAAGAAGAAGAAGAAGAAAAAGAAGAAGAAGAAGAAGAAGAAGAAGAAGAAGAAGAAGAAGAAGAAGAAGAAGAAGAAGAAGAACAAAAACAAGAACAAGAAGAACAAGAACGGAACAAGAACAAGAAGAATAAAGGAAGATGGGGTATTCGGCAAGAACATCATTTGATAAACGCACAAAAGGAACTTAATAAGGAGCGAGCAATAGAATGTCTTCTTGAAAAAATGCCAGTAGAGATGCAGCTTCACACAGACACTCGAAGTGTTGAGGCGCATCCAGACTACAGTAATGTATATCGTGAACACACATCGGCAACTTATCGCACACACTTCACAAACAGGTTGAGTCCAAGTTAACGGTTTCTCGGCAGTCCTTTCCAGTGCTTCATAGGATTATCAAGCACTGACCTAAGAATCGTTCACTACTTACGGTTGTTGAGTTGTTTTCAACTTGTTTGAGATATTTATGAGATAAGTTGCCAACATATGATTATGACATGTTTCACTCTATTGAGGACGCACTCTTGAGCACCGGAGATCCTAATAGGCGAGCACCTATTAGAAACTTTAGCTTATCTAAAAAAGGAGGCTGGGTAAAAGGAAAAAAGAATAAGTGCAAGTATCAGAATGCCATACAGACGGTATGTTCCTCATTGGGAAGGTGGGTTCCGTTCTCAGCTAGCACTCTGCCCGCCGCGAGTTCGAATCTCCGACCGGCCAATGAAGAATAAGATTTTATTTCTGGTGATAGAAATTCATTTTTCGTCATAATGTGGTTCGGATTCCACAATAAGCTGTAGGTCCCGTTGCTAGGTAACCAGTTGGTTCTTAGCCAGGTAAAATAAATCTAATCCTTCGGGCCAGCCCTAGGAGAGCTGTTAACCAGCTCAGTGGTCTGGTTAAACTAAGATATACTTAACTTTTACAGGCGGTAAGCTATTCTATTATTCGATTCTTCAAATCTTAATTAAGTTTCTTGGTCATGAATGAGAAATGACTAAATGAACTTGTACTGGACGCATATTATCTGTAATGGCTATGCTGTTTACGTTACTGATTTAGTAAACATCACTTTAACACTACTCTAGTTCGCGAAACAATAATTCAGGTTCATTTTAATTATTGCTTTTATGCAAATTTTATTGCTATATAGATCTCACCTAATGTTCTTGGTATTCTTTCATCGCAATGATTAACATAAAAATTATTTAGCTTGCCAGAAAATATAATTAAGTGATAAACAAATAAATAAATAAATAAATAAATAAATAAATAAATAAATAAATAAATAAATATGACGGTCACCTTCTTCTCACTGTTTTTATTCAGCATCCAGGAGGGCAAATTTTGCCGCTTTGCAGCTAGTTGCATAAAAGAACGCGCCAAAAAAAAAAAAATTCCGCCCGGCGTTTTTTCGGACGTGACATGACAACAGCAAGTTGAATGCGCTCGTGTCAACAAGATTCCGTATTTAACCCATGACCTAAACTTGTGCATAATAGCTAAAAAAAAAGGCATAAGTAAAGAAAAAGGAAAATGAAGGAAAATATAAAGACAAAACAACGAACCTGGTAGTATATATATATATATATATATATATATATATATATATATATATATATATATATATATATATATATATATATGTGTGTGTGTGTGTGTGTGTGTGTGTGTGTGTGTATAATATATAAACAAATTCAGGAAGTTTGCAATAAGTGTACATTTCTCATTCTCTGCGCAGCTTGATACGAAGAAAAATTGACCCCATCGATTACTTAAAAAAAAAAAAAGAAGGCTACGTGGAATATAAAAGAAAAATAATGAAATGCGTGCAAGAGACCAGGCCCTGATAATATTGTGGTTCTCCCTGAAATCTATTTTTAGGTCCGTAATTG
>NC_089743.1:50835029-50847529 GCF_040412425.1 Macrobrachium rosenbergii
GTTATCCAGACAAAAACCAAAAGAAAGGATTAGTTACCTTTCTATCCAGAGAGACAGGATTGGTAACCCTTATATCCATATAAAAAGGATAAATTACCCTTACCATCAGATAAACAGTGGATTGGTTACCCATACATCTCGCTAAACAACGAATTGGTCACTCTTATATCCATATGAGAAAGGTTGGGTACCCTTATGTACAAATAGAACAAGGATTTGTTACCCTTATAGCTAGATTAAAAAGAGGATTGGTTACCCTTATATCTAGATAAAAAATGATTGTTACTTTCATATCTAGATAAAAAAAAAAAGAATTGGTTACCCTTACGTCTAGATAAACTATGTATTGGTCAGCCTTATCGCCAGCTGGAAAAGATTGGGTATCCGTATATCCAGATAAAAAGGATTGGACGCCCTCATATCCTGATAAAAATTATTCATTATCCTAATATCAAGATGAAAAAGATTAATAACATTTGCATCAAGATGAAATAAGATTGGTCAGCTTTATGTCCAGATAAAATGATTGATTACCCTGATATCCAGATAAAAAAAAGATTGATAACCCTTATATCAATGTACAAAAAGATTGATAAAGCTTATATCAAGATAAAAAAGATTAGTTACACTTATAATCAGATAAAAAAGGATTGGTTATCCTTATATCAGATTAAAAAATGGTTGGTTACCTTATATCCAGATAAAAAGATTTGCTTACACTTATATCTAGATAAAAAAAAAATTGGTTAGCCCTGTATCTATTAAAGAAAAGCTTGGCTACCCATATATCAGGATAAAAAAGTATTGGTTAACCTTATATCAGATGAGAAGATTTGGTTACGTTTACATGCAGAAAAAAAGGACTGGTTAACCTTGAATCCTGATAAAAAAAAAAAAAAAAATTATCAGTCACCTTGATACCCAGATGAAAAAGATTGATAGCCCTTATTTCATGACAGAAAAGACTGGTCACCCTTATATCCAAATTAAAAGGATTGGTTACCCTTATATCCAGATAAAAAATATGGTAGATTACCCATAAGGTAGATTACCCTGATACCCGGATAAAAAAGATTGATAACCCTCATGTCAAGATAAAATAGCATTAGTTCCCCTTATATCAAAATAAAAAAAAAAGATTGGTTACCTTTATAAGCAGATTTAAAAAGGAGTGGTTACCCTTATATCCAGATAAAAAAGTATAGGTTACTTTTATATCCAGATTGAAAAAAAAAAGATTGGTAACCCTCATGTCAAGATAAAATAGCATTGGTTCTCCTTATATCAAAATAAAAAAAAAAGATTGGTTACCTTTATAACCAGATTAAAAAAGGAGTGGTTACCCTTATATCCAGATAAAAAGTATAAAGTAGGTTACCTTTACATCCAGGTTGAAAAAAAAAGATTGGTATCCCTGATATCCAGATAAAAAGGGCTGGTTACTCTTTGGAAGTCAGAGGTTTGTATCTCCAACATTGGTCTGTCATTTCAGTTTTCTGTAAAAGAAAACTATTGTGCCGGCTTCGCCTGTCCGTCCGCCCTCAGATCTTAAAAACTGCTGTGGCTAGAGGGCTGCAAATTGGTTTGTTGGTCTTTCACCCTCCAGTCATCAAATATACCAAATTGCAGCCCATTAGCCTCAGTAGTTTTTATTTTATTTAAGGTTAAATTTAGCCATGATCGTGTGTCTGGCAACGATATAGGACAGGCCACCACCAGGCCGTGGTTAAAGATTCATGGGCCGCGGCTCATAAAGCATTATACCGAGACACCGAAAGATCGATCTATTTTCGGTGGCCTTGATTCTACGTTGTACAGAAAACTCGATAGCGCTGAAGAAACTTCGGCGCATTTTCTACTTGTTTAGATATCGTACCTCGCAGCCAAAATCGGAAAGAAAAACATCTGAAAAGTCAGGTTGTCCTCATCCCAACTTGCCTTGGGCCTTTTTCTATAGCAAGGACTCGTATGACCGACCCTTTCCTTTATACGTGGTCAGGGCTTTGGGTTCTACGGTGAAGAAAGACGTCGTTACATCTGAATAAGGTTTTCCTTTTCTGGTAAAGAAATACACTTTTTTGCAATTTATGTTCACATATACTATTTAATATTACTTTAATGCTAGGTAGAGCGAAAATTACATGGAGCTATGTAACACACTACATGGAATCTGTAATCCTCTCGATAAGTAACTAAATTTTATCAGTAACTCGCTCTTCTCCTTCAGTATTGCGTCCCCAATGACATTGATGATTCTACAATTCCCTGTTACTCTCTCTCTCTCTCTCTCTCTCTCTCTTTCTCTCTCTCTCTCTCTCTCTCTCTCTCGTCAACCCAATTTACTTCGACTGTATTCGTGGTCTAACTCTCCCTGTGGAGCTTTTCACGAACTGCAATGAAACTCTCATGTGCAGTATGAATGTTAGAGGTTTAATATGTTCATTATCATATTGAAGCCTGCCTGCAAGGATTTTTTTTTTTTTTTTTTTTTTGAGAGTGCAGGAACGAAAACACTTTTGGGTTGATGTGGTGATGAAGAATTTTATATTGCAACCATTTCTCACGCTACAACATAAGTGACTGTGATTGTTTCCAGATTTTGTTCATTATTTGATTATTCTGTTCAGCGACGTCTCAGCATCAAACGTCATAGGCGTCGTGTCACTATGCA
The DNA here is from genome assembly GCF_040412425.1 of Macrobrachium rosenbergii. Lineage (NCBI taxonomy): Eukaryota > Metazoa > Arthropoda > Malacostraca > Decapoda > Palaemonidae > Macrobrachium > Macrobrachium rosenbergii. The sequence goes on from NC_089743.1 coordinate 50,837,701, forward strand.
TGTGTTTATGTGTACTACTTACACGTGTCATGTACAAGTATGCATAGTAAACGAGGTATGTAAAGTTATATGAATTCATATAGGAGCACGCGCATGGCAATGTAAAAAAAAAATCACATAGATTCTGCTCGTACAAGTAGACAGTTAATGGATTACTAAAAAAACCACTAACTTGTTAAATCCTGTGAGTTTTTATGATAATATGTGAACGATGTTTAACACGCAACCTCCTAGCCATTTTCCATTATTGAAAATCCTTTTTTTATTTGGATTTTCCTTTTTTTGTTGGGGGGGAGGGCTGGGGGCGTCACTCAAACCCTTTGAAGTGTGATCTATAATCCTATATTCGCGAGAAATAGATTATTGGGAAAAAAAATTAGCTCAAGACAGAAACCTCTGGAGACTGCCATGGTCTGGTAAAGAGAGGTGAAGGGGGTACAATGAGAGTTGTGCTAGATGATGTGAGTTACGTGCATGCCATGAGCAATGGTTCTCGAAAGAGCCGTTCATTTTATTCCTTTTACTAAACTACGAGTCCTATCAATTTTACCTTTGTATTAAGAAGAAAAATATACGAATAAAAAAAGAATCCTAATCAAAGAATATTCGTTTTTACCTTTCCAAAATAAACAAAAGGAACAATTCAGTTTATTCCTTTCTTCTAAAGCTACTAGTGCTATCAGTTTTACCATTGTATTGAACCGAAAAGATAAGAATTAAAGTAGCGTCTAATCTAGGAATAACAATTTTTACCTTTCCCAAACAACCAAAGGTAGCCATTTATCAATTTATCTTTATATTTAACAAAAAACAAGATTTCAAAACCGCCTAATCTAAAAATATTCCTTTTTACCTTTCAAAAATCACTAAAAGGAGTCATCTAGTTTATTTCATTCACTAAACTGCGGGTCCTCCCAATAAGAACACGAAAAGAGTCTTATCTAAGAAATTCCTTTTTACCTTCCCCGAATAACCCAGAAAGGCAAGATTGACTTCAGTACTTCTGTATACGTCTCCTCCCACAGTGCGTCAAAGATTGATTGCTTTTGCTTTTCCCCCATCCCAAAGGACAGCCCTCAAGATTTACCTGGACTGAATTGGGTACACAGTTATTATCGTCTTATTCATCTACCGTTTATTACGAGTCACTTTCTAAACGTTTCGTGGACCAAAATAGTGTCAGACTGGTGAAGGTGACGCGTGGTTAATTATTATTATTATTATTATTATTATTATTATTATTATTATTATTATTATTATTATTATTATTATTATTATTATCGGGTAAAAAATCCACAATTATATAAATAACCTGTATTAATTTTTTTATTTTAAAAGATGAAATTAATTATTTATGTAACTGGCGATTTTTATTACACAGCAGTTTAATCACGCCATTGTGAATTTTATTAATATTATTATTGTTTTTTTTATCTCATCCTATTCGACTGGGTGTTATTTATAGTGTGGGGTTCCGGGTTGCATCCTGCCTCCTTAGTAGTCCATCACGCTGTTTCTCACTGTCTACATGGGTCCTGGCAGTGGTTCCTTTTCAAGTATCTGGGCTCGAGTGTTTATGGGAATAATTTCCACTGTCATACCCCCATACCCTTCTTATTTCAGAGGTCTTGATACTTATCATTGCTCTTTCGTTTCATCTATCAGTTCCCCTGCGACATCTGGTGATTTTGTCAATCAGCGTCGTTTGGTCTATTGGCCCGTGTCGACCCTATCTGTTCTGATACCATAGTCCCAGAGGATCTTTGCTGATCGTTTTCAGGTTCCAGGCTGGTGTTTGTACCACTTATTACTGCATTCTAGTTGGTATTTCTTTTGAGGTTCTTTTGCTACTGAATCATACGTCTTTTTGTACTGGTTCTGTGCAAGCGGCGGACATTCGTTTGCTATGTGGTTTATGGTCTCGGCTTTCATACTGCACTTCCTGCATATGGGTGAGATGTTATTTCCATCTATTGTTCTTTGGACATATTTGGTTCTTGTGGCCTGATCTTGTGCCGCTGTTAGCATTCCTTCTGTTTCCTTCTTGAGTTCTCCTCTCTGTAATCATTACCATGTTTCGTTGCTGGCCATTTCTTCTGTCTGTCTCATGTACTGTCCGGCCATTGGTTTGCTGTGCCATTCCTCTGTTCTGTTTTTGATTCTCCTGTCTCTGTATATTTCTGGGTCTTTGTCTACTTTTATCAGTCCTTCTTCTCATGCACTCCTTAGCCAATGGTCTTCATTGGTTTTCAGATATTGCCCCAGTGTTCAGCTCTCGATGTTGGCGCAGTCCTTTATGCTTAGTAGCCGTCTCCCCCTTTTCGTGTTATTAATAGTCTGTCTGTGTTTGCTCTTGGGTGTACTGTAGTCCATTTTGTCTTGTCATGTGTTTCCTAGTTTTCTGGTCTATGCTGCGGAGTTCAGCCTTCGTCCACTCCACTACTACTGCGCTGTATCTGATTGTGTTTATGACTTTCATCATGTTTTCGTCGTTGAGTTTTGACTTGAGTATTGCTTTAAGTCTCTGCTTATATTCTTTCCTGATCGTTCCTTCATCTCTTGGTGTTTTATATCCTCTCCTTCTATTACTCTCAGGTATTTGTATCCTGTCTCATCTATGTGTTTGATGTTATTCCCGTCGGGTACCTTTATCGCTTCAGTCCTTGTTACTTTGCCTTTTTGTATACTGACCAACGAGCGTTTTTCGATTCCAAACTCCATCCTGATGTCCCCAGATACAGTCTGTACAGTCTGGATTAGGGTATTTATTGATCATCCAAACGGCTTGATATCGTCCATGAATCAATTCTGTTGCCTCCTTTCTTGATACCAAATTGCAGTACTTTTTGGCATGGGAAGCCTCAGTAGTTTTTATTATTATTATTATTATTATTATTATTATTATTATTAGTTATTCATTAGTCGTTCTCTGGCAAAAACGATATAAGATAGGTTTACTTTCAACGGGCCGTGGTTAATTTTATCGAAACCCCATTGGGCTCATTCTTCAATGCTTTAGAGAGAAAATAATGGAAATTTATTCTGAGACCTCTTTATTAAAAAATAGGAAGGATTTCATTTATTTTCGGTGGCCATTTTATGTTATATTATCTATGTGTAATATCAATATTCTGTATTACTCTTTCAATGACGGATTTCATAAATTTTCTGAGTATAATATTAGAACTCTGAAATCATATGCCAATGACTGATTTTATAATATATAATAAAAACTGCTCATGAGTTATTTTAGAAAAAAACACAAAAAATCTATTTCTGAGTTTACAGGAAAAATCATTCTATTCCCATTACAAGGGATATTCTTATATATATATATATTATACAAATCATCAGAAATTTACGAGTTCGTATAAACTCAACAGATTTGCGTCTTATCATCTATTCATAACATCCCACTCTTTATGCGAGCATCCTATTGCGTTCTATTTGCTTCTGCTGAATCATACATCGAGGACAGCAAAGATTAAGACGAGAAACAGAAGGCATGACTGGTAATCAGGATGAAAGATTATTATGACATTACATATATAGCTTCATGTTATCTAGTCATAGTTCTTGTTTATCGGTTTTAGTTTTCTGAAAAAGAAAACTATTGTGCCGGTTTGTCTGTCCGTCCGCAGTTTATTACTTTTTATATCAGATATATATGCAAATTGGTATATGATATCCACCCTTAGTAATCAAATATATTATATATAGTAGTTTTTATTTATTTAAGGTTAGTTATTCATAATCGTTCTTCTGGCAACGATATAAGATAGGCCACCAAAGGGTTAAATTTTCATGGGTTGAGACCACCGAAAAATAAGAAAGGGGAATTTATATATATATATATATATATATATATATATATATATATATATATATATATATATATATATATATATATATATATATATATACAGTAAATATATATACATATATATATATATATATATATACACAATATATATATATATATACAATATATTTATATATATATATATATATATATATATATATATATATATATATATATATATATATATGTAGACAATTACCCCAACAAAAAGGGTGGCTTCTAACAAAGGAATTTATATATATATATATATATATATATATATATATATATATATATATATATATATATATATATATATATATATATATATATGATCATAATCACACCGGATACGTGATTTTATAAATCGAACACCACAGGAAATAAGTGAAAAACGGTTATAAATCCAGACCAGTTTCTTCCATACAACAAACAGGATTTAAAATCATTTTTCATTTCTTTCCCGTGGCGTTTGATATATATATATATGTATATATATATATATATATATATATATATATATATATATATATATATATATATATATCTATATGTATACAAACACACACACATAATATATATATATATATATATATATATATATATATATATATATATATATATATATATATATATATATATATATATACATATACACATACTTATTGTCACGATGTGTTCCAAGTGCCTGGTTATTACACAACTAATCACAGGATTCAAAAATTTACCTCACTTCAGCCAGATACCTGAACTCTCATAACAATAACATTACGACTGGGTGCTCTAAAGGCAACAGTTATCCCTTAAAAAGCTTATTAATCACTTAAAAAATCAGACTAATCTTATCAAAACCAGTGTGAGGTATCAACACTTAAACAAGAAATATACTAAAGTAAAAGGGCATCGCTCCTTCAAACAACTTTAACTGTTTCCCTGGTCTTAATTCACTTCAGCAAAACTAAAGGAATAAAACAAAGCATTCATAGAACACGCGTGGCTGTGAGACAAAATATGCGCTCATATACTACATTATTATTAAAAACGCATTATCAAATCTAAATTACGCTGTTAAGTTACCTAAATCACTAACTCTTTTGAGATCTGACATTACACTACGCACGATATTTCAACAATTATCATTGTTACACATAACACATGATAACTAGAACAGTAAATATATAAAATTCATGGAATATTATACATATTATGAGGCAACTTATGAATATATATATATATATATATATATATATATATATATATATATATATATATATATATATATATATATATATATGCGTTTATAATGTATCGAATATACTCGTATAATGACTCAAAATCGTTCATGTTTGTCAACACTTCTTCAGTATCGTTCACTCCCTTTACCCTGAAGCACACACGATTGAACGTGAACTCAGCTGCTTATACCATTTTTCTTGTGAATGTCATACAAATAAAAGCAGTTAAATTTAAAGAATAAAGGGTGTAAATAAGAACAAATAACCTGCAATTAATCATTATGCCCTCTATCGTCCTTTGTTCTATTCCTGAGCACTTTTATTTTTTTGTCAATATGACAAATACCGACTATTCAATTATAAGCGATAGACCCGGTCAAAGCTAAACCCGGTAAAAAAATCTTTTTAATAACATAGTATCTTTATTTCTGTATTTTGAAATGCTAAACCCATTTCAAAACACTCGTGCAGGACCAATTTCCTGTCACAGGAATGTTATATGCAAAGAGACCGAAAATACGTTGATTTGGTCATTCAGCGATGAAAGGTCATTCAGCGATGACAGTAAAGAAGTCTTTAAAGACGTAACAGGAAAAAGACCTCGCAGTTGCACTATGATACAACTGTTAGGAGAGGCTGGAAAGTCGAATGGAGGAAAGAAAATATGAACGGCGGTACAGTAAAAGGAATTAAAGGGATTGCAGATAGGGGCCGGGGGACGCCGCAAAGAACCTTAAGTAATGCCTACCGGGCGCCGCGTGAGGTGCACTGATGGCATTACCCTCCTAGGGGGTTTCATACGTACTTGAAGCTCTTAACCAATCATCCATACGCTTCATACGTGCTTCAAGCTCTTCACACTTCATTCATACGCTTCGTACGTACTTCGAGCGCTTTACTAATCATTCATACGCTTCATACCTATTTCAAGCTCTTCGGTAATTATTCATACACTTCAGACTCCTTCATCCCACACTTATACGCTTCATACGTATTTCAAACTCTTTATCAGTCATTCATACACTTCGTGCGTGCTTTAAAGACATGACATATCGTTAGTGTAGAACAATCAAAGTCTATTTTTATCATATCCCTCTGTCTATCGAATCCATTATGGTATTAAAATCTCCATAAGAGTCAATAGAGCACTGGGAGTATTGATCCCTAAAAGCTATTGCTGATTTATTCTACTAGGATTTTCGCCAAAGGTAATATTTTAGTTTTCTGTAAAAGAAAACTCTTGTGCTGGCTTTGTCTCTCCGTCCGCACGTTTTTCTGTCCGCACTTTTCTGTCCGCCCTCAGATCTTAAAAACTAATGAGGCTACAGGGCTGCAAATGGGTATGTTGATCATCCACCCTCCAATCATTAAACATACTAAATTGCAGCCCTCTAGCCTCAGTAGCTTTTATTTTAATCATGCATCTGGCAACGGTACAGGCCAGGCCACCACCCGCCCGTGGTTAAAGTTTCATGGGCCGCGGCTCATACAGCACTATACCGAGACCACCGAAAGATAGATCTATTTTTCGGTGGCTTTAATTATAAGCTGTACAGAAAACTCGATTGCTCAGAAGAAACTTCGGCGTATTTTTTACTTGTTTTTATAACCTTTGGTTTGGTGGATGTTTTACAAAATATCCACCGCTCACTTCTTGGAAAATACACACATAAGCACAGTACATATTCCAAAGCTTGATAACAGATGAAATGAAAACTGCTGAAAAAGAGTCATTTTTATTTAAATGGACTAACCTTTATCTTTGACAATCTAAGTGAATTTTTTTGTTTTGGTTCAGTTTTGCTTCGTTCTACCAATATTTATTTATGTGACGTCATGTAAAAATAATCGGAGGCTAACCTTTAAGAAAATAAACTGTTAAATCCTTCAAATGGCTATTTACAATGGTGGTGGATACAGCACTGAAAGGCAATGAACACCAAAGTAATATTAAAAAACTTAATATAAGAGAACGGAAAGAGCAATAAGTAGCGAGACGAAACATACCAAACAAGTGCTGCCTGGCACTTTCTCCGTCTAGCGAAGAGTCATAACATAATTTATTAAGGCGACTTCTCCCTTCGTACCCCATTAAATCTTCCAAAATTGCCTTTTAATTGACTCATAAATAAGGCATCAGACGTTTTCTTATTATCTCACTATAGCATCTCCTAATAACGGTATCTTATCTAGAACGTATAATGCAATTATTTTTAGTCTAAGAAGTTTTAACGGAGAATCATGAGCAGGTAGACTTAACGAGATAATAGAAAAGTTAAAATAAGTGATAAAGGACTAGACAAATGAAAAGGTAAAAAATAATCAAAATAGTAAGTAAATAAATGGATAAAATATAATTAAATGAATAGACAGAGGGGTGATAAATTTCTACTCAAAATTATTAGTATATTTACGGGAAAATATTAAGTATATAGCAGGTAAAAGAATGAATAAAATAATAGTTCCGTTAATAGATGGAATGATAAATAAATAGACGAAAGAAGTAAATGAACTGACAAAATGAAAAGAATATGAAGTAATGTTGAAATACCTTCAACGACTAGATTATTATACGGTGATTCCAAGTCTACAATCTGCCATTCGGAAAGTTAAACACCGAGATAGCTGTCTGTATTAATTTTTTCTTTTTTTGCGGTTCAAATTTCGATTTTAGCTTAGACAGGTGGGAATCAATGGGCTACTTCGTGGAACTGTTACCGAATTGTTAACTAACAAATTAAAATAAGTATTTGTTGATGGGTAACACAATGACAATGGAACGTGATTGCTGGTATTCACCCAGTATTTCTGAAATAAGTATTCGTTGATGGGTACCATAATGAGCATGGAACGTGATTTCTGGTGTTCCTCGGGGCAGTGTTTTTGACCCAGTATTTCTGAAATAAGTATTCGTTGATGGGTACTACAATGACCATGGAACGTGATTTCTGGTGTTCCTCGGGGTAGTGATTTTGACCCAGTATTTCACTGAAATAAGTATTCATCGATGGATACTACAATGACCATGACCTCGGGGTAGTGTTTTTGACCCAGTACTTCACTGAAATAAGTATTCATCGATGGGTAGTACAATGACCATGGCCTCAGGGTAATGTTTTTGACCCAGTACTTCACTGAAATAACTATTCACCGATGGGTACTACAATGACCGACCATGGAACGTGATTTCTGGTGTTCCTCAGGTTAGTGTTCTTGACCCAGTATTTCACTGAAATAAGTATTCGTTGATGGGTACTACAATGACCATGGAACGTGATTGCTGGTGTTCCTTGGGGTAGTGTTTTTGACCCAGTATTTCTGAAATAAGTATTCGTTGATGGGTACTACAATGACCATGGAACGTGATTTCTGGTGTTCCTCAGGGTAGTGTTCTTGACCCAATATTTCACTGATAAGTATTCGTTGATGGGCACTACAATGACCATGGAACGTGATTTCTGGTGTTCCTCAGGTTAGTGTTGCTGACCCAGTATTTCACTGAAATAAGTATTCGTTGATGGATACTACACTGACCATGGAACGTGATTTCTGGTGTTCTTCAGAGTAGTGTTCTAGACCCAGTATTTCACTGAAATAAGCATCCGTTGATTTGTACTACAATGACCATGGAACGTGATTTCCGGTGTTCCTCAGGGTAGTGTACTTGGCCCACTATTTCTTCTATGCGGACGATATGCGGTTTGCCCTTGAATACAGACTTGTTGCTTATGCAGATGATGCTATTCCCTTACATTGTTTCCAACTCATAGGAGAAGAAAAGTAAAATAACGGACCGTTCCCAATTAGACTTAAAGTTTGAATTGTTAAAAGAAAGACTTATTGTTACTATTATGTTCACTGAAATGGAACTAAAATCTAAAAAAAGAATGTGTTGTTTATTTTCTTGTACTTAGACATAAAAGAACGCATTTCTAATATAATAATTTTGTTTTATAAGGCATTTAACTTATTTGAACATATCATATTACGTACAGCCCTCCTTATAACTTCGTTATACTGCCAAAATGTAATTTCCATTAAGTGCAATGTATAATCAATAAGAAAATAACACGAGGAAAATAGAAGGAATAATGATTATTTCTATTTAATATAAGGCTCACGGGGAAGGAAATCGAAATCTGACCACGAGGGAAGTTGACACCAGTTAGTTTAGATACTGAATACTAAAAAATGTTGGGATAAGAATAAAAAGAAGAACGAAAATAGAATGACTCATCAACGCAAATAGTGAAAGACTTGTTGTCCCTTGAAGGTGAAATAATATGTTCTTTAACAGTCGCAAAATCCGTTTCAATATCTTTTACATCTCTAAACTTATAAATCAAACCAATCTCTCATTCAACAGGTAACCATCTTTTTTCACTTAATTTTACGTAGGCTGCTGGAACATCCCACGCTTGAATAAAAATAATTTCTCTGAAGGGAATGTGCGTTGGTGGCAAATAATAATTCAACGGCGATGGAACAATTAATGGCATAATGGGTTATGCATAAATTAAAGGGCGACACAGTTAAAAAGTAATCGCCATAACCGTGTTCTCACAAGGCTAGACGGTTGCCATAAGAGAAAAATGACGGAAAGGTCAATTTCCAATGTCTGAACATCGAAAGAATACCAATGTCCATGTAAATTTTTAAGGAAAGAAAATTTCTCTTGATATACACATACAATAAACGGTGATGGATTGAAGACAAAGCTGATAAATAGCCTATTCATTTACCTATTCTTTGG
>NC_089743.1:50855029-50862529 GCF_040412425.1 Macrobrachium rosenbergii
ATATATATATATATACATATATATACATATATATATATATACACATATATATATACACATATATACACACATATATATATATATATACATATATATATATATATATATATATATATATATATATATATATATATATATATATATATATATATATATATATATTGTCACGATGCAAACCAAGTACCTGGTTATTATACAACTAATCACAAAATTAAAAAACTTACCTCACTTCAGCCAGGTGCCTGAACTCTCAGAACAATAAGAATTAAGACTGAGTACTCAATAGGAAACAGAGATCCCTTAAAAAAACTCATTAATCACATGAAATATCAAACTAAGTTTATCAAGACTAGTGCAAGGTATCAACAATTAAACAGGAAATATACTAGAGTGAAAGGGCATCACTCCATCAAAGAACTTTAATTCACTTCAGCAAAACTAAAGGAACAAAACATGTTTATCACTTTGCCTTTGCACATAATTATTCCTATTCACTGATGGTCAATAAATGAAACACTGTTTTTTTTAAATATTAAATACAAAAAGTTATTTTTAAATTCAAAATGATTGATTGAATGATATATACACACACACATACACATATATATATATATATATATATATATATATATATATGTGTGTGTGTGTGTATATATATATATATATATATATATATATATATATATATATATATATATATATATATATATCAATCAATCATTTCCTGTGGCATCCACGGGGATGCAAAGGGCCTTGATGAACTCATGCCACCAAATTCTGTCTTGGGCTAACTCCTCAAGATCTCCCCAACACTCGTCTCCTGCTTCCCACCTCATTGTCCTCAACCATGTCTCCTTTGGCCTACCTCCACCTCTTCTACCAAGGCCAACCCACCCCGGTGTATCTCATACTATTCCCTGTCTTCTAGAAACATGGCCTAGCCACTTCCAGCGTGAGAACCTAACATACTCATCGACCGACTGCACCCCCGTTACTTCTCTACTCCTATTATTTGATATCCCATCCCTCCAATTAATTCCTAATATTCTGAGCACCTTATTTTCAAATGCTAAGAATTTATTATCCATGACCTTATAAATCTGATTTTTGTATGCACAGAAAAATTGCTATTATCCCAAATATTTTTAAGCATTCCCATTGCCTGATGAGCCTTTTTTAATCTTTCCATAAATTCTGTGCTCAGAGAACCACCCTTATCTAAATAAGTTCTAAATGTTTAAAGTTATCCACTTTCTTTACAACCAACCCTTCAATTAGACAATCCTGTGCATTTTCAATATATATATATATATATATATATATATATATATATATATATATATATATATATATATATATATATATATATATATATATATATATATATATATATATACAGGGTATTCATAAAGTCTCTTTACAGTTTAAAAATTATATTACAAAAAGCAAATGAATGGACAAATATGTGTAATTTAATACAAGATGAGTAGATATTGAAGTTTTTTGCCTCATTTAATACAACTCTATTTGGGCACCATTAGTTGCACGAAGCATATCAAGACTACTCGATTTCTTGCCATGTTCACTGTAGCATAGCCTCATCAATAGCGGCAATGGCATCAGTGATCTTTTGCTTGAGATCAGTGGTGTCCTGTATGTTTGTTCGATACACGATGTCTTTAACATAACCCCATAGAAAGAAGTCCAGGGGAGTGATATCTGGTGAACAAGATGGCCAGGGAATTGGGCCATCCCTTCCAATCCATCGGTCTGGAATTGTTTGATTTAGGAACCCACGAACATGCAGTCCCCAATGTGGTGGGGCACCATCTTGCTGGAAAATGGTGGTTGGTTAAAGGTCATCTAGTTGTGGTGCCACATATTCAGTCAAAATGTCAAGGTAACATCTGCAGTAATTGTTGTTTCTTTGAAGAAAATTGGACCAATGATTCGATTGCACATGACCCCACACGACACACTCACCTTCGGACTATCTCGGTGAAGCTCCCTAGTCACATGGGGATATTCTGATCCCCAGATTCTCACATTATATATGTTCAGTTTCCCTGAAACATGAAATGTTGCCTCATCACTAGAACAAACTCGGATGAGGAACGTTTCACCCTCGGAAATTCGTTCCAGCATGTTAAATGCAAACTCTTTTCGTCTTGATTTATCATTTTGGTCGAGTGTCTGTATGAGTTGCACTTTGTAAGTGTACAATCACATGTTCTTGTGTAGGACTTTGTGCACTGTTGAACGTGTCAGCTGTAAGTGTCTGGCAACAGTACGGATGGACTTTGTATGAGAACGATCAAAGGCTTCTCTTACAATAGCGACATTTTCTTTAGATGTTCTCGGTCGTCCACTCACCCCTTTATCCAACACTGAACCTGTCTCCATAAATTTCTTGTGCCATGCACGAATTGACGGACGTGACGGTGGATCTCTTCCATACTTAGTTCTGTAGTTTCGCTGAGTCTCGTATCCGATTTTGTTTCAGTAAACCATGATACACATTGAGCCTTTTCTTGAGGAGTAGCCATTTTTTAGGGGTTCAGTTAACAGTACCTCTTTCATCAACAGGGTACCTGAAGTACACAAATGCACTGTTATTAAAAACTTTGATAACTGCTGAGTACACAGAGCAAATCTGATTAATATATCTCATGAATGACTTTTTTAATATATTTTCTTAAATTTTAAAGAGACTTTATTGACACCTTGTATAATACCCTGCGCACTCTGGAAATATGTAAGCGAAAAATGTTGTTATTAATCAAGTTTTACTTCTAATTCTTTTTCTTTTCAAATGATGCATATATTTTATGGTAACAAGGCTTTCTTTTTTTTTTTAGAAATCTATATGTAAGAGCAAGTATAGTCAATGGAAGGCTTAACACATCTGAACAAATGATGATCGCACTGAAATTGTTCTTACATCCGTTCAGCATAGAATGCACACACGCGTGGAAACACACACACCCAAACACACACACACCTATATATATAAATATAAATATAAATATAAATATATAAATATATATATATATATACATATATATACATATATATATATATATATATATATATATATATATATATATATATATATATATATATATATATATATATATATATATATATATATAATATATATATATATATATAGTCATACATATGTGTGCGCATATTCTATACAGAACATGTAAAAACACTTTCAACGCGACCATCAATTGCTAGACGTGCTAAACCTTCCATTTACTAGACTTGCTCTTACATATAGATTCCTAAAAAAAAAAAAGCCTTGTTTTTCCATAATATTTTATGCATCATCTGAAAAGAAAAAGTATTGGAACTAAAACTTGATTAACGACAACATTTCTCGCTTAAATATTACCAGAATGCGGCAGAGCCTTGTTCTCTAATAATAGGCGAGGAATGATCAATTTCAAGATTTTTTGATCGGTTGTTCATAAATTATTCACGTTTTTCATTCGGGGTCATTCATAGCTCTTTCCCGCAGAGCGAGTCGCAACAGTGTTCGTTAATCTTTAATCAAAAAACGTTTATTATTTATTCCTGACCTTCATTGTTGTAAGATATTGATCCATCATTCACTTATAGAGAACAATAATTCAGAATGTAGCTTCACTTTATTATTCATTTCAAACAATAGTTCAACGTGTACCTAGGTCAGATAACATTTTTCAATTATATATCAGATTGCTTTTCTATAAAAACTTAATCTATTTGGCATGCCAAAATCCCATTCAAATAAATAGCATTCTGTGATTTCACCCAGTAAGGATAATCTTATGACCTACGAGTACTGTGATTCAATTAGGGAAAGAAAGACTATATTTCAAACTTTAGGTAGTTAGAAAAAAATAATAAATGGATTGTCATAATTTAATGTTACTGAAATATGAACCACTGTTAATCAAAAGATTTGATTGATTTATGTTTTTTCTTCCTGCGTATACTCGATGGCATACTTCAGTACTTCATTCCGACAGAATACTATAGATATTTGAAGGCTAATCTCTCTCTCTCTCTCTCTCTCTCTCTCTCTTCGTATATGAGTATTTTGTTCGTCCATATGCGGTTGAGCTCGAGGGACGAATTCCTCTCTCTCTCTCTCTCTCTCTCTCTCTCTCTCTCTCTCTCTCTCTCTCTCTCTCTCTCTCTCTCTCTCTTACATTAACCCAGGCTTTCGTCACTTCTCTCAAATCACAAGACATGATAATGTGCTCTTCCTGATAATGCCTTCCTCTGAAGACTTCAGGAAAAATCTCACAGTAATTCCAATTCTCTCCGGATCTGATTGTCAGTAATAATTAATTATTCAGGATTTCGTGTCACTGTTAAATGCAGAATACATCTTGGTTTTTCGTCTGACCTGTTTATATGATGTATTTTCTAATCCGTGTGAAGGTAATCATTGGTTACTTTTATAAGATTTAAAATGAGGAAAAGGGTAAGGTGAATTATAACCCACGTGTAAATAAAAGGCAGTTCCATTAGAGCAGTCATTTGAATATAAAGCACATTAGGAAAACATTATTTTTCTCTAATATTCTCAAGCATTTTGTTATAAGGCTACTACTTAGCAACCATATGTTTTGCCCATTTCGCTTAATTATTTGAGATAAAGCATCATTGATGTTTGAGCTCCAGTCAAGAATTTCCTAAAATTTTCACAAAGGAGTATATTAATTACTGTTTTTGAGTAGCCAGTAACTACAGCAAGATATGTAAATTGTCAGTTTAGAGGGATTATGCTGATGTAAATGCCTATGAATACTGAGTTGATGTATATTGTAATCATATTGTAAATACTGTAATTGTAGATAATGTAAGTTTAATCCCTTCAATAAAAGAAAACAAAAATTTATTGCTGAGCTGTCTCGGTTGCCGTAAAATTAATTTTTTTAAACGAATGTATTTATGATTTTGTTAATAGGCTTAGTATGCAGATATAAATATATGGGGAATGAGCCGCCCCGCCCCCCTACCAAACCAAAAGGAATGTATAACTGACCTTTTCAGGTGTTTCAAATGCCATTACTTTTGTTCTTCCCAGCTCCTATAAAACCGGCCCTTAAGTAACCGCAATTTTTACTCATTCTAAATCATGCCTGTGTTGATTATGTATATACGATACCAAATACTGCCCTAAAATGGAAAACTGTAGTATGCAAAATTTTCGAAAGTGAGATATGCCACCTACTGGGCTCGTGAAACACAAAATACACAAGTTACTGCAGTTTCAGAATGATTCTTCAATGCTTTCCACGAGTATTTAGGGGGTCCCATTTGCAGTATCTGCAAAATCAGTAGTAAGGCCAGGGAAAACTGCAGTATCTATCATTTTTCTCAGTTTGGTATTTTTGCAGATACTGCAGTCTTCCATTCTAGGGCAAAATAGATTTTGCATACTGAAGTCTTCAAACTAGTTACAAATGCAAATTAAAGAATGGAATTAAGGTTTAACCTTTTTCTCATCTAAGCTGAAACAGATTCAGAAATGGTTAAATAGCGTAAGCATCCTCTGATAGGCAGAATAAGGAACACGGTACACATTACTTGACAGACTACGAGGAAAGCAGAGTACAACTATTGAATTGAACTGAATATAGAATTTAGGCCAAAGGCCAAGCACTGGGACCAATGAGGTCATTCACCGCTGAAACGGAAATTGACATTAAAAGTTTAAAAGGTGTAACAGGAAGAAGACTTCGCAGTTGCACTATGAATCAGTTGTTAGGAGAGGGTGGAAAGTAAGATGGAGGAAAGAGAATATGAAAGGAGGTACAGTAATAGGAACGAAAGGGTTGCAGCTAGGGGCCGAAGGCACGCTGCAAAGAACCTTAAGTAATGCCTACAGTGCACCGCATGAGGTGCACTGATGGCACTACCCCCTACGGTGTACAATTACTGAGACAAATGAAGAGTAAGAAATCAGTATTTTTCGTGATAATCACTGGCCATTTACGCACAACTTTTCGCAGGAGTAAACTATGCAACTACGCAATTTTCTAGAAACAATAAGCTAACCAATAATTATCGTAAGTGGTAAACCTCGCATTTGTACCAAACTTCTACGAAAACTTCCACAGAATTAGGACTTGCTAAATGCTTGATCATCTTGGAGAATATTAATGCACAATTCAGAAACCGTATAAATTGAGCAACAGAAAACGCATAATCAATACAGACAATCCACTTAGCGCTTAAGTCCCCTAATGGCTTTCTTGATTCAAACTAATTATCACCGGAGAGACCACAAGATAATCAAACTTCTTTTTCTTCCTCCTTTTTTTTTCCTGCGAACTTTAAATGTCGTACTCGAACTGTTAATCAAGACAAATGTTTTACTTGAGGATGGTTCTGAAAATATCATTAGAAGTGTTATCAATATCCTATTACAACCTTTCTCATTTCAAAACAAAATGTTTAGATGTAATATACAGCGGGAATTGAAATGTATGAATGTATTTGTGTATGTATGTATGTATGTATGCATGTGTTTGTCTGTGCACACGTATTTGCGTGAACAGACATGCGTTTTAACTTATGATATGTAATCAAAATGGATTGAAATTACAATGTTAGGCAGGATGTATGTATGTATGTATGTATGTATGTATGTATGTATGTATGTATGTATGTATGTATGTATGTGTTTGACTGTGCGTGCATAAGCATGTGTTAACAGGCATGCGTTTTAACGTACAAAGAGACCTTTCTAACAGTATGTAATCAAACTGGACTTAAGTTAGAATATTAAACAGGATACATGTTTTTAATAGAACACTTTTTAGCTGTCATCATTCCATGACTCAAAGTAGGAATTTAGCTAAATGTTTTCGAAAAGCGCATTTACGTAAACCATGATTCATCCCTAAAAGAAAGGCGCTTAATCTTATCTTCCGATATATTCTTCACAACTATATCCTCTGTTATGCTAATTAACCTTGGAGGACAAGTGAAAATATTGTACGACTGACCAGACCACTACAATCTCAAATATGTGATTATCAATATAAATAAGTAAAAAATGCGCCGAAGTTTCTTCAGCGCAGTCGATTTTTCTGTACAGTGTATAATCAAGGCCACCGAAAATAGAGCTATCTTTCGGTGGTCTCGGTATAATGCTGTATGAACAGCGGCCCACGAAACTTTAACCACGGCCCAGTGGTGGCTATTCCTATATCGTTGCCAGAAGCACGATTATGGCTAACTTTAACCTTAAATAAAACAAAAACTATTGAGGATAGAGGGGCTGCAATTTGGTAAATTTGATGACTGGAGGGTGGATTGTTAACATGCCAATTTGCAGCCCTCTAGCCTCAGTAGTTTTTAAGATCTGAGGGCAGACATAAAAGTGCGGACGGACAGACAAAGCCAGCACAATAGTTTTCTTTTACAGAAAACTAAAACCAGAATAGTATTAAGAAAATATGCTTTCCATGAAAACCAAAGGTCAATGGAAAT
>NC_089743.1:50872529-50940029 GCF_040412425.1 Macrobrachium rosenbergii
TATATATATATATATATATATATATATATATATATATATATATATATATATAGTATCTTCTATATTTTCATCAGTCCCAATTGTTATACTGAGTGAGTGCAATGAAGAAACCCTACATTGCAGATACATCCTTAAACGAAATATGTCAAAATATATTTACTGAATCTCATACAATGCTCTCCTATACCATCCTAACCAATCCCATCTGTATTTCCAGATTACCAGCATGCTGAGACTAACGAGCACCCTGTCCTTCCTCCGTAAATGTTCGGTAGACCAGTGGAGGATCAACTTCACCATAAGATGTCTGACGTGCGTGACGCTTGGCAGCGGGATCGTTATTTTTCTGTCAACCTTCTTTGATCTCATAGGTGCGTGATCCATCGGAATTATTTATGCCAGTATCCATCAAGGCCAAGAGAGGTAGGGTCTACACAATTGGGTGGGGTGGCCTCCCACCTGGGGTAACTACGTAGGCGATGACGTATCTTAGAGGTACCCATTCATTACCACAGTTCACCTACTGACGCAATAAGGAGGTGGATATAGCTCCTCCTACATGGGGGATTTGGGAGGAAGTGAGCAGACCTTGTCTCTCTTGGCCTTGGTATCCATGGCATTCTTTCCCCCGTTTATATAAAGGGTGCAAGAAGGGTATGGATAGTCTGTATTTTAAGCGTTTTCGTATTTACTAAACTGCAAGGTTCCAGCTTGGTTTTACTGCACTTCACCCCTGGGTAAGTGGATCATCTATATTTATGTGGTGAATATTTACAAAACTTTTAATGTCTAGCATTTTTTCTTTATATTAGCAGTAATATTTTAAGTGTTTTTGTGTTTAACAAACTGAGAGCCTCCAATATATCTTTTCTCCATTCCTGAGAAGGTGAATGATTTATATTTAAGTGTTGTAAATTTACAAACCTCAAATGTCAACCATTGTTTTCTTCATATTAGCAATAATATTATAAGCGTTTCCATATTTAACAAACTAAATGGCCCCAGATTGGCTTTACTCTATAGTTAAGTGTTGTATATTGACAAAACCTCAAATGGCTAGCATGTGTTTTCTTCATGCTAGCGATAATATTTTGAGTGTTTTCATATTTAACAAACTGCAAGGCACCAGCTTGGCTTTACTTCATCCCTGTGTAGGTGTATAATCTATATTTAAGTGGTGAACATTTCTAAAACCTCAAATGTCTACTATGTGTTTTCTTCACGATAACAATAATATTTTATTGGTCGAATGTAGTTCTCCAGTCTCTTCTTTCTTTATGTCTTAAGAAATTGCTAAATACACAGAACAGTCAAAGAATCAAGAATTCTGACCAAGTTTGGTTAAAACTAGGTGAGCCAAGTTCACATAATGAACCAGAAAATAAAAGGATCTTTTAAACTGTCATCACCTATAGTACTAAACGATTTCGGCAAATATGTTTGGATATCAAGATAATAAATTACCGGAAACGAATAGAATAACTTAAGTTTCACTGAGGTATCTCTTGCTATTCCGCACATTATTACCCAAATTATAATTTCATTTTAAATCGATGTCTTTTGGCATAAAAATGAACTATTTTTGAATGCGTATTAATATATATCTACTAAAAATTATGACTAATCAAGCTTTACATACTTGTGCTGTCTGCAATACAACATCAGTAACAAACACTGTTATTATTATTATTATTATTATTATTATTATTATTATTATTATTATTATTATTATTATTATTATTAGGGTATCAAATATTCAACATGTGTTACTATTCGACCTTTATATACTTGTGCTACTAACAATACAACATTAGAAACCGAAAAATTATTATTATTATTATTATTATTATTATTATTATTATTATTATTATTATTATTATTATTATTATTATTATTATTAGGTTGCAAAATAATTACTCAACTCTGAGTCCATGTCAATATAAACATACTGATACCTTATGAGTATTCGAGTTTATTTACTTGTAATGCTAACAATGTAACATCATAAAAATATTATTATTATTATTATTATTATTATTATTATTATTATTATTATTAAATTTTTCCCAACAGCATCGAAGAACCAATTAAAAGTGACAGGCTTCGACGATCTGAACTGCTTCTCTTCAGTGGATCTACGGCGAAACATAGCCAGGGATCTCCGGAACGCTCTTAATGATCTTAAAAGAGCCAAAGGTTTGGTAATGCTATTTGATAAGACTTCATACCTCTGCAGTTAATGGTTGGGATAGGGAAGATAGTTGTATGAATTAAGAACCTAATATGTGTGGGCATATATATATATATATATATATATATATATATATATATATATATATATATATATATATATATATATATATATATATATATATATATATATATATATATATATATATATATATATATATATATATATATATATATATATATATATATATAAGCATGTAGAGTTCTTTTTAGAAAAATCTCAGCACCATAGCTGGATAACCCTTGTCTTGCTGACCCCTCCAATAGATGTGAATACATGTAATTAAAGCAATGATACATATAATATAAATAAATAAACTGCTTGTCTTAACTCGAGGTTAGCTACGGGAAGCATCTTAAATTGCTGATATCTTATAATTCCTGCGTCAGCATTCTATTGGTTATCTGCCCTGTTCAATCAATTTAATTTTGTTTTATTATTATTTCTAAACATTGTTTGAATGAGTGGTTTTGTGTGTGTGTGTGTATGAGAGAGAGAGAGAGAGAGAGAGAGAGAGAGAGAGAGAGAGAGAGAGAGAGAGGAGAGAGAGAGAGAGTCTTCTTATTACAGAAAGCGTTTATCTAGCACCTAAAATCATTTGGTAAGTTTGTTTCGTAAGAATTAATTGAAGTCTTCTGATATTTTTCTGCCCTGTTCAATCAATTAAAAAAATTTTTTCTATTATTTCTAAAGATTGTTTGAATGAGTTTGTGTGTGTGTATGAGAGAGAGAGAGAGAGAGAGAGAGAGAGAGAGAGAGAGAGAGAGAGAGAGAGAGTCTTCTTATTACAGAAAGTGTTTATCCAGCGCATAAAATCATTTGCTAACCTTGTTTCCTAAGAATTAATTGAAGTCTTCTGATATTTTTCTGTTTCTAAGGCACTTGTCACTTCAACAAGTGTACCTTTGCTTGTTTTTTTTTTTTAACATAAGCGAGAACACGCACCCTGAATTGAATCGTGACACCCTTAATGAACGTTCTAATTGCTTTGCATATAGAAGGCGTTTTGAATACTTTCTCTCGGCGCAATGAATAAAAAAAAAACTGGTAAATTACAAACACGCAATGAACTCTGTTGCAAACATACGCCCTTTTGAGACCTATTAAGTTTGTTAAGTTGTAAAGCTCAAGTAAAATCTTTTGTAAAATGCTGCATTTTCAAAATTTTCTTTTTATTTACAAATTATTCTCAGCAAGTGTTTGGTACGAGGTTACTAGCCCCGTGTCCCTCTGTAAAATGATGACGGTCGCTTTATTCGGCTGACTATCAAGTTCATAAGTTAAGTGTACCTTAGTTTAACCAGACCACTGAGCTGATTAACAGCTCTCCTAGGGCTGGCCCGAAGGATTAAATTTATTTTACGTGGCCAAGAACCAATTGGTTACCTAGCAACGGGACCTACAGCTTATTGTGGAATCCGAACCACATTATAACGAGAAATGAATTTTTATCACCAGAAATAAATTCCTCTGATTCTTCATTCGCCGGTCGGAGAATCGAACGCGGGACCAGCAGAGTGCTAGCTGAGAACGATACCCACCCATCCAGTGAGGAACTAATCAAGTTCATAATTCACTTCTTAGGTGAACAGAAGCGCAATGGATGTTATCCGAAGTTGGTACAGCTCTGCCCTATTTAAGAATCAAGCTGCATAAATTATCGGCACAGCCTCACAAATTATGATGCATGCGTAAAATCGTATTCACTTGAACACTCGGGTTCTAAAATTCTGGCTATTAATACCGTACATAGTTTTCATTTGCTATTCCTGGGACAGTAGTCTGTTTCTGTAGTCACTTCGATCTTTTCATTAGTCTCAAAACTTCAGCGGACGTTTATTTTCTTTTCCTTTTATAAGACTGAATCTCGAATTTCTATGACTAACCTTACGTAAAGCCAACTTTTTAAATAGCATTTAATGTGATTGGTGTAAATTAGCTCGAGAATGTCTGGGTTAGGGTAAAACTAGTCTTAAACGAGATCTAAACATCTGCATAAAACAACAGCAAGTTGTACCGATCCGTAAACTGCTAAACATCTCTTGATTTGTGAATTATTCTAAATCAGTTTTTTTTTTTTTTAACTAAAATTACTATACAAGAACTATTGCTTTTTACTACTGTTTTTATGATCACGTTCTCAAAATTACAAAATAACTTTTGTACCAACTCACCGGCCTTTTATTGGTTTGAAATAATGGTGGTGCTCATATATTCTAGTTTTCAGCTGAGATAACCCACTGGACGTTACCACTGAATATTATCACTAAAATCTAGCATTTCATTTCACGGACAGATTACAACCTGCCGCCCATGGCCCACACCTTGTTGCAAATTGAAGGGATTCTTGGGAGGCTCGACCCTCGAATGTTGCCCTTGGCGAACTCTGATCCTGCGACGCAGATGGTAAGATAGAAATCTTTCGCAGAATCTTCAACAAACTTAGAACTTCATAGTTTAGCAAGTAGCTACGCAGCATGGCTAGCTATTTTCCTTGAAAGAATCAAAGTGCCAATTAACTCTGTGCTAATTAAGGCCTGCGCAGCCGCATTTTGAAGAATTCTTAGTTTTCACAGTAATCTCATTGCAATTTACTATAAGTAGTTTGTTGTCAACAAGTATTCATGTGTATAATAAGAGCTTTGTCCTTCTGGAGACTTAATTATAGTTAGCCGAAAATGTATAATTGATGGCATTTCAGGATTATTGTTTAAAAAAATTTTTTCTAAAATAGTAATGATTTCTTTGTCATATTCCAGTATCAATAATCTTGAATTAATACAAAGAACTCGGTGTTTACATTAGAATGTAGAATAGGAGATAAACTACAATAAATATAATAAAAAAAAGACTTGCAAAGATTCGTCAATATTACCTAAACTCATTTTATGAGAAATCGATACATTTTTGCCAGCTCCCTCACCTTTCCCTTTCCCCCTACCCCTACCACTACCCCACCCCTCCCACTCCCCTCCCCTTTTGTGTGATCGTGATTTTTTTTTGGGGGTGCGGGAATGGTCAGTCTGACACTAAATAACATTACAATCTGGCAAAACTGTTTTGAGTTTATACAAAATTGAAACAGCACTGCAGAAAGCTTACGAAAAATAAAACTGGGAAGATTACCATTATTTTTTCATAGTTACCAAAAAGGAATAATACAATAACTGAGTCAGAAACGTATCAACTTCCCTTCCAGACATAAATCACAAGTATGTATTTCCAAGGATCCCGGATCGCTTTGTTTTCACAGCATTATAAATCCTAAGGAAAATATTTACAGAGGGTAACCAAAGGAAAAGATATTTTCTTCCAGATTTTTTTTTTTTTTTTGCTCTGACACACTCCTTTATGTGAGAGATTAAAAAAAAAGAGTACCACGAATAAATAGGGAGACTGAGGACAAGAGGGGGAATATATATATATATATATTTATATATATATATATATATATATATATATATATATATATATATATATATATATATATATATATATATATGACCCACTGCAATAAAGAAAAGTAAACAATGCGAAGTTTCTTCGGCGCAATCGAGTTTTCTGTACAGCTGCTACAACATATAACGAAGGCCACCGAAAATAGAGCTATCTTTTGGTGGGCTCAGTATAATTCTGTATGAGCCGCGGCCCATGAAACTTTAACCACGAGCCGGTGGTGGCTTGTCCTATATCGTTGTCAGAAGCCCGATTATGGCTAACTTTAACCTTAAATAAAATAAAAACTACTTAGGCTAGATGGCTGCAATTTGGTATGTTTGATTATTGGAGGGTGGGTGATCAACATACCAATTAGCAGCCTTGGTAGTTTTTAAGATCTGAGGGCGGACAGAAAAAGTGCAGACAGAAAAAAGTGCGGACGGACAGACAAAGTCGGCACAATAGTTTTCTTGTACAGAAAACTAATGAAAATATTCAAAGGGTCTCTTCATAAAAAATAATGATGAAAATATCAGAAATTTTAAAACTGGTGATGATAAACGGATATTCCCTTTTACTGTACTCTTGAGTGGTGTCTTTTTTATGTTATAAATTGCGTTCATTTGTCAAGATTATGCAAAGGGAATAAAAGCTTTCTAGTTTTTAAATAAATAAAATAAAAGTTTTCATGAAATGCCTTGAGGTCTAGCAAAGAGACTGCAACTTTGATTTATAGATATATGAATAAATAATAAACAATTCTACCTATGTTATTATAATGTTTTATCTGTTTTGGTTTCTTTGCAAAATGCCTCTAAACATTGCCAATATAATAGAGACGTTTAGCTACCTCTAAACTGATGAAACTATAGTTTGTTTAAAACAGTTGCCACATATAACCAATGACATTAACAAACATTTATTATGAATGTGTAACGTAAATATAATTGCAATGCAATGTGGAATACTTCTCCATGTGTTGTATGTGTCATATTTACTTCTGAAGGCTCTATTTTCGTAAACATAACTGGTAATGGAAATTGACACCTGCAAAGCTCTGATTTGAAAGGGGATAATACCGACAGTGCATCTCACGTGGTGCACTGTAGGCATTACTAAAGGGTGTTTGAAGTGTCCCTTTGGCCCCTGGCTGCACCCGCTTTTGAGCCTTTTATTTTACCGCCATTCCTGCTTCCTTTCTTCAATCTTGCTGTCAAACATCTCAGGCTATCACTTTTTAATACATCAGTGGGATTTTTACCCAGTTCCAGCTTTAGACACTTGCATATATTTTGTGGATCTCTTCATCTTACTGTCAAACCACCCCAACAACTCCCTCTTTTCACTGTATTAAGCGGTGAATGGCCTAAAGTGTCCAGTGCTTGGCTTGACACCCTAAATTTCATCAAAACAAATCGAAACAGCTGCAGAGTATCAAAGAAATTATTCCTCTTTCAGAAACAACTTACAGCAGAGAATAGCACAGAGTGGGTGGAAGTGTGCCCAGAGAAGTACAAAGGGCAGGATCCAGATGACCTTTATTACACGACGGCTTTCACAAGCAATTGCCCCAATAAAGTAAGGCTGGTGAGAAGTTATAAAAGGAGAGAACGATAGATTTAATTTGACTGGTTAATTGACTGACCGAATCCTACAAACTGGGAGTGCACAAGCATCTTTATTGTAGGTTAATGATAAAGGGTGGACTGTTTGCAGTTAGGGGTACATTGTATGTTAAGGATAAAGGATAGATTGTTTGCAGGTAAAGGGGTACATTGTATGAAACGAGAAAGGGTGGATTGCTTGCAGTTATGGAGTACATTTTATGTTAAAGATGAAGGATGGATTGTTTTCAATTAATGGGGTACATTATATGTTACTGATAAAGAGTGGATTGATTGTAATTGATGAGGTGCATTTTACATTAATAATAAAGGGTGAATCGTTTGTAATTAGGTTGTACATTGTATGTTAATGATAAAGGGTGGATTGTTTGCAATTAAGAGGTATATTTTATATTAATGACACTGGCCGTTAATGGTAAAGGGTGGAATGTGTGCAATTAAAGTGTACATTGTATGATAATGACAAAAGGTGGACTGTTTGCAACTGAAGGGGTATATTGCGTGATAAGGATAAACTAGAGAAACTATATTACCAGTACTATTGATGCCCTGTATGTTGCTGAAAAATGGGACACAATTGAAGATTATGATACAGTGGAGGATTTATATGGTAACGTAATATAAGAATCCTGTATTTATGATAAGGTGGATGCACTGTATAATATGGAGTGGACACGTCGTATGTTAGTGATAAATTGGGAAACATTGCAAATTAAAGGATATGCACTGGATATCATAAACGAAGGGAGTGAAATGTATGATGGGGAAGACATTGAAAGCTATTAATACAATGCTTGCTAGTATCATATGCTTCACAATAATGACTTTGCAAAAGATCATAGAAGTTTTGATAAGAATTCGTAACATGTGAAGATGTCTACTGTAACTTTACGTGGCATGTATTTGAGTACATGTATAAGCATAATACTCTGAAGGAATAAATTGGTGATTCTTATTAGGCTTGGCACTGCTAAACGTACATAATGTGCCCTAGATTTAGAGATGTGATGTTTTGTCTTTTTGGTAACATGTTTTGGACAAATTCAACTAAATATGTCAACACAAAAATAGGTAATCATTTGTAGAAATTAAATACTGCAGTAGAAGAGAGAACTATAGCTCAGCTCTAATAATCATTTTGACGTCAGTTAACGTGAATCCTTTGCCCTTTGTGACAGTTAAATATGAATAGTGGGTGTGGACATTCACAGTTACTTCAAATACTTCCAAGAAATACCGTTTTAAATTTAATGTAATTGGCATTTTATATCAGCATAAAGATTCAACTCACCAAAATTAGCAATAAAGGAATTTCCATCTTATTCAGGTGCCGACAAAAGAATTCCTGTCAATCATCATAGATGGTACCGATTATAAGAAATCCACTTTGGAAACTTTGCTGTTCAGCATTTCGGAAAGGTAAGTTTTTTTTTTCTTCGAGTCATTTAACAGAATTCGGCCGTAATATAGTTTAGCATTAATCTCTCTCTCTCTCTCTCTCTCTCTCTCTCTCTCTTGGTAAGATCAGTTACCCAGTATTCATTATATCAGCCAAATTTCTTAAATTGCATTTACATACGTATACATACATATACACATATATATATATATATATATATATATATATATATATATATATATATATATATATATATGTGTGTGTGTGTGTATATGTGTGTATTTATAATATATATATATATATATATATATATATATATATATATATATATATATATATATATATATATATATATATATATGTGTGTGTGTGTGTGTGTGTGTGTGTGTGTGTATTTATATATATATATATATATATATATATATATATATATATATATATATATATATATATATATATATATATATATATGTGTGTGTGTGTGTGTGTGTGTGTGTGTGTGTGTGTGAGTGTTTGTGTTTCTCATGATACATATCTTCACAGGTACAAAGACGTTAAGTTATACGTTGCTTTGACACAGAGAAGCAGCACAGAGATAATTCGCAGATACTCAGCCGTCACCGTTGTCCGCGTCACTTCCAGTACGCCACCTGCCGTCCGCTGGATGCGGCTCATCAGGCAGGTATCCACAAAATACGTCCTCGTTGGTTACAACATGGCTGCCTTCTCGTCTGACACCGACCTGGAGAGGCTGGTCCGCGTCTTGCGACTTGTCCCACACGTCTCGTACGTATCGGGAGCAACCCGTAACGAGACCGGGCACTGGACGGTCGAGTGCTACCAGGCGCGCCTGGAGCTCTATGGAATGGCCCTTCGCGAGGGCTACACCAACTCCGCCGAGGATTGCATGTACTGCGACGCCGTCAACGGACCTTTTCTCACTACGACGAAGTCGCTGATTTCTACGCCCCTAGACGAAAGGCTGCCCCTAGACGTTGTCTTCTTCGACTGGTTTTTAAGAGTCCGCTCCGATGATGGTTTGGGCATGGTCTGTCCGGATGTCCTGTTCTTCGTCAGCGGCGACATGAAGAAGTCCTTGCAAGACCATGGCTCCTGGAGGAAATTAGCTCGTAAACTGGGCGTGACAGACGTATATTTACCTTCCCGAAATATTCACCACTTTACATGCGAAGAAGCGGGACTCTCATGCGAAGACCGCACAAAAGACTTGGCTTCTCCGCCCTGCTGCGTCGCTCGTCTGAGCAGGGCGCTGCGGGAGGCCATTGCAGCCTTCGACAGGGCGGCCGTGAGCGTCCATATAGCGCAAAACACCGTCGTGGGTGGCGTGAAGGGAGGATTGCAACCGTGGGAGGCTGACGTCTACCTCACCACCGGAAGTACCTACCTGGAAATCGAAAAGGTTCTCGCTGAACTGCGTCGGTTTGGGTTTCTCATTCATCTTACGGCCAAAGATGGCATTCGGGCGTATCGCCTACGAGCTCACAACCATAACATAATCCTCTCCGTTCGGCCAATCAACATGAGAGGCAGTTTGCCCGACGGAGATAAGGAGACGCCGACCCGCATTCACATCGGGAACGGCTGGGTCCCTGCCCCGCCCAATCCAGGGCTCTACGCCCGAGGACTTCAGGGGCGTGGAAGCCTTCGGCACAGACCGACGAACGGGTCGTGGCCTCGGTGTGGAGACCCGGATCATCATGCTTGTCTCGACCATCTTCCTCTGGATGGTTCTTGGTCTCGTCTTCGGTAACGAAGGTCGAGTCTCTCTCTCTCTCTCTCTCTCTCTCTCTCTCTCTCTCTCTCTCTCTCTCTCTTACATCGTACAAGGTGCGGGCTTATCTTATGGACAATTGGTGACTGGTTGCCTTGAATCTTATATTCGTTCAATCTCAACCAATGGCTATCTTAGATTATAAAGAAATAGAAAATGAATTTGTACTGTGCACTGACATAATCTTTAGACCTTTTCGATTTCAAGATATTCATGACATTTTTAAAAAACCTTCAAAAAAGTTAAAATATAAATCTTTATAAGTCTGAAATAGCAACATAGAAGGTAAGGTCTGCGAAACACATAAATACAATGTTACTTGAAAAGGAAGATTGTGATACCACCCAAGAAATTAGCTACTTAGGTTTATCAATGTAGAATTTAGATGCCCTCGTCCCACACATTCTCTCTCTGTCTCTGTCTCTGTCTGTCTGTCTGTCTGTCTGTCTGTCTGTCTGTCTCTCTCTCTCTCTCTCTCTCTCTCTCTCTCTCTCTCTCTCTGGAAACCTTCCATCAAAGAGACGTAAAGGAACAGGGCACTGATTAAAACTGGATGTAAGTAATGACCATACCTAGTCCGCTGGTATAGTGGTTAATGTCGTGGCATGCCACTCAGATGTCGCGGGTTCGCGTCTCCCCCAGGGCGATGGAAAATCATTGACTCTGTATTATGATCAGTTACTGCTGCAGTGTGGGGTCTGCGGTGGGAAGTTGAAACCAACATTCTTTGGAAGCTAGAATTTCAAGTCAATGGCCCCTGTGTGCTTCCTCCATGTGAATAGGTTTCATCTGCTGAAATAATGATAATAATGATAATAATAGCAAAATAAAATCAAGATAAGAAGCGATTCCTACGAGAGAAGACAAAAAACTTTGCTCACTTCAGACGGAAACACGGACGTGAATCTCCCTCATGAACCAAGCCTTAACTCGTTGTATTGTGGGACCACATTCTGTGCCTACATTGTTTGCATAATGTTGCTGTAGTAGAAAATGAAAATGAGTAGCAGGAAATACATTTTTTTAACACGAGTAATTCTGGTTTTCATTTAGAAAAAATTCCAGTTTTTTTATATGACTAAACTTTGTGAGTCCCTAACAGAAAGCATTCTGTGTCGTGCTTTTTTGTCATTTATGTTTCTATTTAAGAGCATCATAACCCAAGGTAGAGCAAGCATTAGAATACTGATAACTAAGATTATTATATTTAACCACATATATGTTTAATTCATGTGGACCTACATAAGATATTATTATTACTACACTCTCAGTTGGTAGTTCAATCTGTACAAACAAGAATCGTTGAATACAAAACATTTGGATTCAATAACAAAAGTTGGCTCAAAGCAGAAGTTCTCTAAAGTAGCTACATAAAGTCAAGCTTTCTGTGATAATAACTCAGTCTGATCGTGGCTTTATTTTGCTTGCATGCAAGCAGAGACAATAAAAGACATACCCTTATTTATTAACAAATACTATTCTGTAACTTCTTTGTGATATTATGTTAATCTGTTATAGCTGATATTTGCTATTAAATGTAAGAAATAATTATATGATTTTCTCAAGAAATCTTTTTAGATGTTGTGGTTCGTATTTTATAATCGATTGGTGCTGCTGTCATTCATTTGTTAGCATTTATCAAATAACATATTTTGTTATAATGTTTGTACATGTGCTATATGATTGACTTGTGTATAAATTATTAATTTTAGAATTTTTCTGTTCCAGGTTCATATATTTGCTACCTAGTTCTTTCTTTTAATGACGTATTGCAATGTTATTTCTATTCCGTATGAAATTGTCGTAATTACTTCATTCTTTTCATGTGATGAATTATTGCAATTTTTTTTATGTTACAAATCCTGGCACTTAAATAACGTGTATTCCTTATATAATTTACATGGTTGCCTCATTTCTCCACTGTGAAGCTTTTAGCATTTTCTAACATATCGAAATAAATTTTAAATGAGTTTTTTTACTGAAATTTTAATTTAACTATCAAATATGGTTATATATCCCAATTTTAATAATAATATAAGAATTAAGCGCCTCGGGATACACAAAAGATGGGCCTTATACAATATACATTTACTGCAAAAGTCCTTAGGATTCACAAGAAGGCATAATCAAAACATCCTCATTAGCATAAAAATGTATATATATTTTTAATGTTTCTAACTTTGGAAAGTTGTGTCATAAGCAGATACAATGCAGTCACTAATGTTACCAAACAATTTTACCTTAACTATAACTGAGTGGGCGTGTCGTTTGTTACATTTAAAAATATATCTGTTATGTTGTGTGTTTCATTCTCTCTGAAAATATTAGTATATCACTTTCTTTTTTACCGTGATAAATAAATTTTATTTCATATCCGCAAAACACTCTCGTATGTATCAATGACATCAATCAAAATTTTTTATGATTTTTTGGACGTATGTTAACAGAAACTTGAAGTCTTTTGAATAAGTGATAGAAAATTAAATCTACGTAATTTTTTTTGTCATTTTAATTCCATAGAGACTACAGCTGTCTCTTTATTAAAAAGGCATTCATTCATTTCGCCAAAAGTTTATCACAAATTTTTATAACATTTGTTTCAGATGTTTTTGATGTTCTCAAATTGTTCCATTCACTCCTTGAGTGAGCCATTTTATATTGTGAAATATATTTACAAATTATCCACATGGTCGTACTTGTGGTAAGTTTTATAAGCTTATATTACCCTTAGCGGAATTAAGGTGTCTATGTACTGTCATTTTTCATCAATGTTTTTGCAATAAAATAATCTGATTATTACATGGCTTTAATTCATTCCTTGATCATTACAAAACTATAGGACGTGGATCGTATAATTACAGTGACATTTCTATTCACAATAAGGCCTTTCTCTCTCTCTCTCTCTCTCTCTCTCTCTCTCTCTCTCTCTCTCTCTCTCTCTCTCTCTCTCTCTCTCAAGTTTTGACTCGATATCTTGTCGACCAGATAAATATAGTAGATAAATTAAGAAACTGCAAAGTATTATAAGCATATAATAATACATAAACAAAAAGTAAGTTTTATAAGCTTATATTACCCTTAGCGGAATTAAGGTGTCTATGTACTGTCATTTTTCATCAATGTTTTTGCAATAAAATAATCTGATTATTGACATGGCTTTAATTCATTCCTCCTTATGATCATTACAAAACTATAGGACGTGTGATCGTATAATTACAGTGACATTTCTATTCACAATAAGGCCTTTCTCTCTCTCTCTCTCTCTCTCTCTCTCTCTCTCTCTCTCTCTCTCTCTCTCTCTCTCTCTCTCTCTCTCTCTCTCTCTCTCTCTTTCATCACTTCAGTTTATGACTCGATATCTTGTTCGACCAGATAAATATAGTAGATAAATTAAGAAACTGCAAAGTATTATAAGCATATAATAATACATAAACAAAAAGTACTTCTTAATTTCACCTAAGCCAAAGAGAAATATAATCATGTCTACAAAAATGAAAGCGCGGGAGCCAAACATGGAAGGAAATTCTGTAAGAAAAGAAATATATATTTTTTTTTTATCTCTGGTAGCATCTCCTTCCATGTTTGGCGCCAATGCAAAATTTCAAGTCCATGGGATGAAGGGAACAGGTCGAAAATTAAGTAACAAGATTTGACCAAGAGAAACAAACAAACAGACAAAAAAGCAAGCTGAATAAAAGCGTATAATAAAAATAATAATAAATAAACAAAAATGTAGCACACATGGTGTAAAATCGCATAACTTTAAGACATCTATAACATACCAAACAGTTTGCTAACATAATTCACCTTTATGTAAGAGATTTCCTTTATATGGAAATAAAAATTTTAAAAAGTGAAAAGAAAAAAAGTGAATAAGAATCACCGTACATCCTTGCAAGAAATCAAGTCATCTCTGGAGACATGTCATCACAAAGTTCACAAAGTGAAAAAGAGTGATTCTATCTGCTTTATGATATCCTATAAAAGAGATTTCTTTGTCAAAGAGCCAGTCGGGATGAATAAAACATTTTCCTCTTTCTCCTTTATAGAGAGTTCTTCGAAAGATTGTGGTTTCTGATAATAAAGACAAGGTTTTTTTTTTTTTTTTTTTTTGCTCGCTTACCCACTCTTCCTAAAGATGAAATAAGGTAAAGTTTACCTCCAAAATTCTGTTGCGATAAGAACCTTTTTCGTGAAGGAGCTTGGTTAAGATAAATCGAAAGTAATTTATTTTGCAAATAAATCATTTGACAGCTAAAGGCCACAAGGTAGTGTGAGAGAAATGTGGTTTTCTCAGAACACCTTTAATGAAATTTTAATGAATTTTAATGAAATAGCGTGACAGTACTACACAGATTAAAACACTTTACTTTTAAAACTAGAATGAACCTCAAGTACATTAAAACACACATGGATACATTCTCTTGGCATCTAGTATGACGTAACAATGAAATTACTTTTTTTTAATATTATCATAACCAAACTCATCGTTTATCATTTCCTATGCGTGAAAACGTACTATTTCGGTAGCATGACATTAACCGAGATATACAGCCTCCACGAATGCTCTGTAAGGATTAAATGCAATGTACTGAGACCACCAAATTATTTCAATATTGGACGTATTTGTGCCATTGCATATCACGCAAGTCTGGTCAACAAAAAAAAAAAAATAGAAATTGTCTTTTCAAAGGAAGGAAGCTTATTGAAATCAGGGTTTTGACCCATTATGTCATTTTCTTATCACATCGTTTAGAAGGTGAATATATATATATATATATATATATATATATATATATATATATATATATATAAATATATATATATATATATATATATATATATATATATATATATATATATATATATATATATATATATATATATATATATATATATATATATATAATGGCCTGCCAAATAAAATTGCTGGTAGAAGTTATCTGAACGAAGTCTCTATTTACACAATCCAAAGAATAGTTCTTTTCCTTCGAGTACCAGGCTTTAAAATTCTTTATTACCTGTGATTTTCCAGACTGGTAAATTTCCTTACACTGAAAGCAGGTATGCCGCTTCCTACATGGTTCTCTCTCTCTCTCTCTCTCTCTCTCTCTCTCTCTCTCTCTCTCTCTCTTTCCTTCGAGTCTTGGCTAGAAAAGAGAGTGACTGGTTCATCCCCTTGAACTTTGCCTTTGAAACAGAATCATAAACTCGATTGAAAAAAGATATTGATAGACATTGCTCGAGGAGCAATATCAGTTTCAATTAAATACGACGCCAGCTCTGACCTTTCATCTAACAACGTCGTACCAAAAAAATAAGTGCAATAAAACTAATAGTGCAGTGGAGAATGATAAAAGTAAAAAATCTGATTTTTATGTTTTTTTTTATAAACGATTTTTCACTTTTCTTGTTTTCAACGCTGCAAGACTCCATGACCGACCTGCCCGCAGTCTGACCTTCTCTCTCTCTCTCTCTCTCTCTCTCTCTCTCTCTCTCTCTCTCTCTGCTCCAGCTAACAAGGAACTTTTCCAGTCTCAGAGAGAAAAGTAATCTAAGTGAAAGTGATATTTTAGTAGGGCAAAATTACCCATGAGGAAATGGCCGAGGGAGAGATTAGAATTATTTTCGCCTTGGGAAATTACTGTCGGCTTCGTTACGGCTTTAATTAGATTCCAGATTAATGCCTGTACTTGCTAGAATTAATAAGAGACAGGGAATTATATGGGGTGGGGTTGGGGGAGGGGAGAGAGGGTGGTGGGTGAGGTGGGGGTGTTTGTCGTTGGGTATGACAAGAATGATTAGTATTCCACCACATCCCCCCCTCGTCGATAATTTATATACATATACAGTATATATATCTTTACCTATTGAACTGAAGTTAATGCTTTTTAGTTATTCTTCAATACTTTTGTTTGTTTAAACATTCAGTCGTCAGTTATTTTGATTTTTTGTCCCTTGAAGTAAAATTAATGCTTTGTTCTTTATTCCTCAAATACTTTTGATTGTTTAAAATTCTTGTTTTAGTTGTTTAAAATTCTTGTTTTGCACCTGGTTCCTTCAATGTTTTTTTTTATTCATTGATTCTTGACTTCCCTTTCTTTCCCGTTTTTTCTTACTTCTTTTTTTTATCTTTTTTTTTTTAGTCAACATGACCGTAAATTAATCCCCTTATCAAACATATTGGTATTTAAGATGAAATTTTGTAGAATAGGTAACTAAGGCACTTCATCCTAAGCGGTCGTTTCATTCCTTACTTGTAAAATAGTTCAGAAATCTGTAAGTCATTTTTTATTTTCTTCCCCACTTGAGGAAATCACATTCAAAACAAATGAAGGTCTTATAGTCCACCCTTCTCATTTATCGTCGTGCAAGTGGTTGCATGCTAACATCAATAGCAAGAAATCCTGGATTCGATCTTGGAAGAGAAAGGACCGATTTGGGTTCGGTTCCTTGAACTTACTGCTCACGGCTGAACAAAGTAGCAGATCATGAGAGCAATCATCAGAAAGCAAGTACTGTTCCTTGAATCTTAAACTTTACATCCCCTTCACATACTATAGCTAGGGTTTGTCTTCAAGAAAAAAAGTAAGAAATTACATTAAGGATACGAGACAAGGAGGGGACAATGCACAATATAAAGTAAACGAGAGAGAGAGACGAAACTGAAGACATTAGAAATCTCTGAGCCTAATTTTCAAGAAGCTGTTATTTGCCATTGAATCACCGCTTTCGTACAATTAAGGATTTCAAAACTTTAATGGTCAAACCAGGCAATTATACCTGTACAATAGTTAATGAGTAATTGCACGATTTAACTACCACACGAATGGATAACACCCATACAGTTAATGAGCATGTTTATGATTTAACTATGATAGTTGTAAGCCACACATTTATACATATGGCTGGATTTAAGAAAAAGGAGAGTTCTGAATTGTCCATTCACAACAACCTCTGGACAACATAAGAATGTTTTGTCTGCCTATGAAAAGGACCACACTAGTGTTAGCCACTAAAGCAACTTTCTACACTGGGAGAACCGCTTTGACTAAGTTTGAACAGGAAGAAAATTCCAAGAAGTTTTTAAAAGGAAGGTACGCTCAGGTATAAAAAGTAAACTTTTGCATGTATTATGGGAAGAATGGAAAAGTGCTATGTGCTTTGTGAACAAAATAAGAGTACGTATTATTCATGGATTTATATATATATATATATATATATATATATATATATATATATATATATATATATATATATATATATATATATATATATATATATATATATATATAATGTTTAAAGTGGAGGAGGATAGATTAGTATTTGTCTTGAAAATATTATTCAATGAGATATGGGTGACAGGAATAATACCATTTGGTTGGAAGACTGGTGTGATCATTAAAGTTCCAAAGAAAGCAGATCTGAGTAGGTGTGGAACTGGAGGGGAATCACTTTGTCACCTGTAGCCTTGAAAATTTTCAGTCGAGTAATGTTGAATAGGTTGGAGCCAGTGGCTGATGGTATTCTAAGGGATGAACAGGCTGGTTTTAGAAAGGGGCGTGGTTGCAGTGATCAGATCTTCATAGTTATGCATTTAATGCAGCAAGCCAATGAAATGAAAACTCCTTTGAGTCTTTGTTTTGTTGATTTTGAAAAGATCTTTGATAGTATTTCGAGAAGGACTATGGGAAAAATCATGAGGCATTATGGAATGCCGGAAAAGTTTGTGACGGTTATCATGAACATGAATGAAGGCACAGCTTGTAAAGTGGTGGTTGATTGGTGTTTGAGTGATCCATTTGAAGTCAAGTCTGGTGTGAGTCAGGGTGACATTGTCTCCTCTGATGTTTGTATTGGTCGTGGATTACGTTATGAGAAGGGTTAAAAGAGAAACGGATACAGGTATACTCTGGGGAGAAAATGTGAAACTTCTTGACTTGGATTATGCTGATGATAAGGTTTTGATCTGCGAGGGACCAGAAAAGATGCAGAGTGTGTTGGATTGTCTAGTGAGTGAAGGTCGAAAGGTTGGTTTGGTAATCAATAGTGGAAAAACTGAAATCATGAATATGAATATTGAAAATGAACAGGACTGTCTAATTGAAGGGTTGGTTGTAAAGCAAGTGGATAAGTTTAAATATTTAGGTACTTATTTAGATAAGGATGGTTCTCTGAGCACAGAATTTATAGAAAGTTTAAAGAAGGCTCATCAGGCAATAGGAATGCTTAAAAATATTTGGAGTAAAAGCAATTTTTCTGTGCATACAAAAATCAAAATTTATAAGGTAATGGTTAGGAGTATTTTGATTTATGGGCATGAGTCATGGTACAGTACAGAAACTTCGGATAATAAATTCTCAGCATTTGAAACAAGGCGCTCAGAAGAATATTAGGGATAGGATATCAAGCAACAGACTTAGAGAAGTAACGGGGGTGCAGCCGGTCGATGAGTATGTTAGATTCTTACGCCGGAAATGGCTAGGCCAAGTGTATAGAAGACAGAGAATAGTACGAGATACACCATGGTGGGTTGCCCTTGGAAGAAGAGGTAGAGATAGGCCAAAGGAGACTTGGGTAAGGACAATGAGGCGGGAAGCAGGAGACGTGTTGGGGAAGTTTTCAGGAGTTAGTCCAGGACAGAATGTGGTGGCGTGAGTTCATTGAGGCCCTATGCATCCCCGTGGGTGCCACACGAAATGACTGACTGATTGATTGATATATATATATATGTGTGTGTGTGTGTGTGTGTGTGTGTATGTATATATATATATATATATATATATATATATATATATATATATATATATATATATATATATATATATATATATATATATATATATATATTCATAGATATTTCACGAGTTCCATATTAATCTAGTTGTAAAATAATAGCTTCTGAAGATTCGTACACGAGGATTAATGTCTATTACTCATTTCAAAACATGTTTCATACTCTGGATACCATTTCCTATTATAAATGCTGATTAGTTTTATCACATCTACTAGAGGATAGATAGTGATATATCTTTTATATCAAAGGTTATTACCATTTGTTTAACTATGCAAATAAATTTAGCTCAACTAGAGCAACGTTAGATCATCCATGCCCGTACAAATAACTTAATCTACGTAAGGACGATGGATAATATGAGTGATTACGATTTTCTGGATCTATTTCTAAAACTGTTAAAACTTACATAAAATTTTTATTTGTTTTCTTCTTCTGTATTTTTAATTCTTGTGTCGTAAGAGATAAGAGGGAAAAACTAATTAAAAAAGTAAAAAATGCTCAATCGAGTTTTCTGTACAGCGGATAATCAAGGCCACCGAAAACAGATCTATCTTTCGGTGGTCTCGGTAAAATCCTGTATGAGCCGCGTTCCATGAACTTTAACTACGGCCCGTTGGTGGCCTGTCCTATATCGTTGCCACACGCACGATTATTGCCAACTTTAACCTTAAATAAAATAAAAACTACTGAGGCTAGAGGGCACCAATTTGGTATTTTTGATGATTGGAGGGTGGATGATCAACATACTAATTTGCAGCCCTCTGGCCTCAGTATTTTTTTAAGATTTGAGGGAGGACAGAAAAAGTGCCGACGGACAGACAAAGCCGGCACAATATTTTCTTTTACAGAAAACTAAAATTGTTTAAGTTTAGAAGCGTTAACACACCGATACTCCAAATCCAGGAAGTGGCAGTTTTCTATTATGAACCGAAGTGAATATTGCAAAAATAATATTGATATCTGGATGCGGAAGCGTCAGCTGCTTAGATTCATTACTTATTCATCAACGTTAGCTTGAATCAGGTTATAAACGCTTCATTGATTCCTTTGAAACCCTCAAGCTTTCCTACAATTTTATACACATATGTTTTCTTCCTTTATTTTCGCTTGAGTTAATCTTTGATCTCTATCTATATTTTTCATTAGGTAATCGACGTACATTTAGTTTTTTTTAACCCATCAGGCGTCACATCGTTAAATTGTTGCAAAGATACTCGCGCTTAACTTATTTATTTTACCTTCGTGCTCACGTTTCATGAGAAAGAAATCATATCTACTGTGCATATATACATACACACACACACACACACACACACACACACACACACACACACACACATATATATATATATATATATATATATATATATATATATATATATATATATATATATATATATATATATATGTGTGTGTGTGTGTGTGTGTGTGTGTGTGTGTGTGTGTGTGTGTGTGTGTTTGTTCGTTTGGTTGTTTGGTTGTTTGTTCAACAGGGATTAATTCCTGCGTGTTTGTTTTGTGCAGAAGTTATGGATGTACTACTGTTAAAAAGGGTATTAGAAATTGTGTTCACGTTTATTGTAACAGTACTTGCGACTTACTGCAAAATACATCATATTTATTCAACCTATTTATATCTTCTTACCTGGTAGAACTATATAGTAGCTCCGCGGCGGCGACGGCACTACAACTTGACTTTTTCTACAGTTTTTTGGTTGCTAATTACCATTTACCTTTAAGTTTTGGCGCTCGAGTGTAATTAACCTGTAATTAACCCCAGAAGCCCATCCAGCAAGGGGTTTCCATACGCGATCTTCACAAGACAGAGCACGGCTACGTCTGTTTCGAACGGTTCATATCCCGTCCGACATGTGCAATAACTTGTTAACGTATGGGTACCCCCCACCCCGGACCAGTACTAAACACGGCGAAGGGACATTCCATTTGGCCGACAACAAACAGATGCACCGCCAGTATCAGAACCCCTAAAAGTGTAGAAACAACCAGTTGAAAAGGTAAAAACAGGCGCGGAGCTAATATATAGAATTACCCTACTTACTACACGGATATGCATATCGAAGCAATTCTTTAAACTTTACAGTCTAAGAAAGAACAGACTTTTGGTAAATAAAGGAAAAAACAAATCCGAAAATAAACGTGTCTATGTCAATAATTGGTCCGTTTTCTTCTCTTAGGCTTCTATAGAAAATGAAATTATTTTTATGGGTATCTAATGCAGTTTCAAACATCGCAACCCTCTTCATCAACAATTATTAG
The DNA here is from genome assembly GCF_040412425.1 of Macrobrachium rosenbergii. NCBI lineage: Eukaryota > Metazoa > Arthropoda > Malacostraca > Decapoda > Palaemonidae > Macrobrachium > Macrobrachium rosenbergii. The sequence goes on from NC_089743.1 coordinate 50,894,109, forward strand.
TCCGTATATTTTATAATTAGAGTTCTAATTTCCTGTCATCATTATACAGGCTAAAATTCAGGAGAAAAGCCATCCAAAATAATTTCATATCATTTTAAAAGAGAGAGAGAGAGAGAGAGAGAGAGAGAGAGAGAGAGAGAGAGTCCTACAAGTAACATACAAATGGTTTCGTCAAGGGCCAATGAAGATGGCTAATGTTTAGAAATGCTTTGTTTTTTTATCTTCCTATTTATTTCTCTTTTCCGTTCCATTCTAAATAAGAACTTCGACGGCCAACTAACATATAGGCATTTCAATTTCTGCTTAGGCAAAGAAAGGCGTATTTGATCTTAAGGAACGCACCTATATTGTCTGAGAATCGAATTCACTATACCTTGAAAATAATATATTCAAGAAGAATAATAACTGGTGATTGCATCTGCATCGGCCGGGACTCGTACCTGGGTCTTTCGTTTAGATATAATGGTAAACAATAGAAAATGGGCGTTCGTATTGGAATGCTAGCCAGGCCACATACACCTAGCATTCATATTTCCACTTGGGTGCAGTTGTTCGCGAGGTGAGATGTATTCGATATAAAGTGATATTCTGATTCAATATATGTGAATATCAAAAAGTCCCTTGCGTACAGCTGATAATAATTCATAAGTATATATATATATATATATATATATATATATATATATATATATATATATATATATATATATATATATATATATATACATATATGTGTGTGTGTGTGTGTGTGTGTGTGTGTGTTATAAGTCGCAATTTGTGTCCTACTGATGAGAAACTATATAGCTTCAATGTATCTAAAACCTACTAATTTTTATTTCATATTTTGTTCAAATATTGTTCAGCATAACGTTGAAATTCGTTATAAAGGAATTACAGGTTGTAGCCTGTGTCATGGTAAATGACCATAGAAGTAACAACAATCTGCTTGAGGACTGTATACCAATGTATTTGAAGTATGTGTCATCAGCTAAAAATCAAACTAATTTACTAACCGATGTCCTTTTATAATAAAAATTAACATAGAAGGAATATTTACTGCTTAATGCTTTTAATTTGTTTACGATAATGACTTCCATTATTGAATTTACAAAATCTTTAACAATAATTACAATTCTAGCTTCTTTCAGTATGTTGTGAAGAATATTTGTACAGTCTTCTGAAACTTTACATGTAACGCACACTCAAATAGAGCCCATAGACTTCGGATTATCCATTTTTTCAGTATGTTTTAGTTTTCTGTAAAAGAAAACTATTGTGCCGGCTTTGTCTGTCCGTCCGCACTTCTTCTGTTCTCAAATCTAAAAGACTACTGAGGCTAGAGGGCTGCAAATTCATATGTTGATCATCCACCCTCCAATCATCAAGCATACCAAATTGTAGCCCTCTAGCCTAAGTAGTTTTTATTTTATTTAAGGTTAGAGTTAGCCATAATCGTGCTTCTGGCGACGATATGGGATAGGCCACCACCGGGCCGTGGTTAAAGTTTCATGGGTCGTGACTTATACAGCATTATAGCGAGACCACCGAAAGCTAGATCTATTTTCGGTGGCCTTGATTATACGCTGTGGCGGATGTACAGAAAACTTGATTGCCCCGAAGAAGCTTCGGAGCATTTTTTTACTTTTTTTTTGTAACGCGAAAGTACGTTAACACAATTAAGGCTCTGCCACGACAATAAGACGTTAAAATTACATATGTCGGCGTCTAGATGCAGTGTTACGATAAAATGCCACAAAAATCGAGTATAAAAAGTGTTAGTATGATGGTCACGGATTTATTTCTGAAACGTTTCGGCGAAACCAGGCAAAAAAAATAGAATTGCGGATTCAAATGACATCCAGTATTGTTGCTTTTTAATATTCTCGGTGACTTTCATTTATGAATTATATATTGCTGCCAATGGATGACTTTACCTATTATATGGAAATGTAGGTAACATGTATTTCTTTTGAATATACCTACGTATGCTCTAATTTTTAGACTGAAGATGTTACCTGGATCAACGAAATGTCTTTCGTTATGAAAATGCTCATATATATATATATATATATATATATATATATATATATATATATATATATATATATATATATATATATATATATATATATATATAACATATATATATATATATATATATATATATATATATATATACATATATATAAATATATATATATATATATATATATATATATATAAATATATATATATATATATATATATATATATATATATATGTGTGTGTATGTATGTATGTATGTGTCACAAGAAAAGATTCTCTATTTTTATAGTAACTACAATTTCCATCACAGCTGTCAACTTTTGTCATGATAAGACTTCGAAATCTTCTGGTCTATTTGCATAATGCAAAGCATAGCAGGTAAACTAGACTAGTATTAAAATACTGCATAAGTCAATCAAACAAATGCTTGCTTATTTTTTTTAACAAAATGTATAGCAAATGAATATGAAGAAATTTTAGCATATAAGAATAATCTAAAATTTTGACGCAGAAAGTAATTTAAATGTGTTTTATCGTTATGAGGAATTTTTCCTTTACCGTCACTCTAATTACTTAAATTACTTGTATGTAAAAGGAAAATGTCCCAGCGTTTTTTTTTTTTTTGTCAGGCAATCTCCAAATAAAAGTTACTCCTAGCGCATATTAAGGTAAGATCACAAGAAAACACCAACAAATCTCTCAAAAGCGAAAATGAGATTCGAGATGAATGTGGACATTCCACCGCAACTTGGCGTAATGGGGCCATTAAAAACCCAACTTAGCATTTGCCTCAGCCACATCAATCTTGTCACCACAACTCCTCCTCGCCACACACATTCACCATCGTGGATCCTGTCATACGGCATTGCCAAGATTATTACTTGTATTGCGTGAGGAGGGGGACACAAAGTCAGCTTCTTCTCTAAGATGCTTTGAAGTTTAAAGTGACTGCGTAAATAGATTTATTTATACGTGTTTCTTCCTGTGTGAATGTGCCTACGCTACATACTAAGACAAAACAAGAACATGACAACATATGTATTTATGCAAGGAAAGATATATATATATATATATATATATATATATATATATATATATATATATATATATATATATATATATATATATATATATATATATATATTTATATATATATACAACATTAATTATATATATTCTGAATATATGTTATACGTGCGTAAAACAATGCAAGTGGTAGCGTTGCAATCTCTCTCTCTCTCTCTCTCTCTCTCTCTCTCTCTCTCTCTCTCTCTCTCTCTCTATATATATATATATATATATATATATATATATATATATATATATATATATATATATATATATATATATATACATACACACACACACACACACATATATATATATATATATATATATATATATATATATATATATATATATAGAGAGAGAGAGAGAGAGAGAGAGAGAGAGAGAGAGAGAGAGAGACTGCATGTATCGCATACTACTTTCATTGTTTTATACACGTACATTCAGAACAAATTTTAGCAATGTAATCAAGTTTTAGCATAAAAGAACACCAAACATCTGAGCACATTGTATGTTCCGTCTCGATAAAATTTTTTTTAACTACGAAATCTACTTGACCCAAGTACTCGCTACTTTTTTTTATTGAATCAAGTTAAATTTCACTTCCCGTTAATTGTAATACGCATCCGTTCATGCATGAATGAACGATTATTATGACAGGGAAATTAATCCTAAACAAACTGATATAAATTGGCTGGACATAAATGCTTTAATCCCAAACAAAAATGTAGTTTTTTTTATGTTGCTGCTTTAAATCATAAACAGATATAAAGCTCGTTACTAATAGCAACGTCCTTCCGATTCATACTTCATGTCATAATACATCTTTCATATGAATCTTCATATACCTCATTCTCCATTTCTGTTTGTAATGATATGATATGCAATTATCCGTATAGGGAATAAAGTATAAGTAAAACGTAGTATTCATGATTTATGCAAAACTATATGTAACAGTTAAGGCATAGCTGGAGGGTGATATTTCACGATCCTTTGAAAATCAAATATACAATATCAGCTTTCGAGTGAAAATACAGAGTATACGAGGAAAGTTGTGTAGCAATTTTCATTTCTAAGTAAAATCGAAAAACACCAAGTGTTTCGTTGAATTAAGTACACGAAACATATATATGCTCTCTCTCTCTCTCTCTCTCTCTCTCTCTCTCTCTCTCTCTCTCTCTCTCTCTCTCTCTCTCTCTCTGAAACGCAAGTAAGTGCTCTAAGATATCAAGCTTGAATTTTATATGAATCAACTTTTTTATTGCGCTTTTTTGTTTTGAGTTTGTTTATCAGTTAAGTTAAAAAAACTAAATGACACAATTCGATTAATATATAATGATTAAAGTTAGTAATATTATTGGTTGACATCCTCTCGGCAGAGACGGTGCCTGTTCTCTGGTGAGAATGGTTTTCTTTAAAGCAGTAACAAGAAAAATTATTTTGAATACTTATGAAATTTAGGCCGTCAAGCCAAGCAAGCACTTGGGCACTTTTGGCCATTCAACTTTTAAGACAGTGAAAAGAGGGAGTTGGAGTGGTTGGACAGCAAGATCAAGAAATCTAGAAAATAATGAAGTACAAGGATCTATAAGGTGGAGCTGGGAGAAAATCCCCAAAGTTGCTCTAAGTAATAGTTCGAGAGGTTAGACAGCAAAACTGAAGAAAAGAAACAAGAAAGGAGTTAAAGTAAAAGTCTAAAAAGTGGGTGAGGTAGAGACCAAAGGGAAGCTGCAAATACCCTTTAGTAATGCCCACAATGGACCATGTGGGGTGCAGTCACTGCGGTGACCGCACTAACCCACCCTCAATATTTTTTTGGGGCGGGGGAGGGTCCCGGGGTGGGGTGCCAACAATAAAACAAGTTCGACTGAAAATAATCACTTGGATAACTCACATACAAGGCTTGGGCGCGTTCGTTCTGAAAACTTTCTCACATCAACTTATAATTAGACCCACTCTCATTAACCTCGTTTACTTCAGCAGAAACTTTAATGTCTCTTAATAATCATTAAAACCGTTAATACTGGCGCCCCGTGATTGCCAAGAAAATAAAATATCCGCTTCGCTTCGCTAATAGTAACATTTGCCAATAATAGAACCTAGTTAAACCCGGCTTGTAGCCTCGACTCTATATGGATAAAGTAAACCACGAAGCGAGAGGATTTGTGTGGTTAGCAATTAACCATCCGTGAAGGTTAACAGTAGGGGGAGAGATGTAGTCATCAGCGGCAAGGATGGTCGAAAGAAATGGCAGTGTTTTAAAGAAAACGAGGTTATTAGTAGACCACACTATATAGTAGCAGCTGATGTAGGAGCTCCCGTTTTCGCTAATGATGAATGCATGCGGTCAGTGCAAAATGGGATTGTGATGCTTTGTCGGCATTTTAATTGTATGGTTGAAATAGGTTTCTTGCAGTCTTCAAGCCCTCTAAGGAGACAAGGTTTGACCTGTGTGAATATATTCTCTGTATTAAATAATGCACACATCCCTAAATATGTCTATAATGATGAAGGAAAAACAAAGCAACAGTGACGCTTCTCCGCGTATCTGCAGAACATGAGCAAAGAATCGTCTAGCATCAGTGTAGCAATAAAAATAATGATTTATAATAAATTTCAAAGGTTATACTGCAGCTTCTAAATGGAATTACCCACTTAGAAGCTGTAGTACACATGTTGAAGTTTATTATTATTATTATTATTATTATTATTATTATTATTATTATTATTATTATTATTATTATTATTATTATTATTATTATTATCGTTTGCCAAGTTTGTGAACAGTTTACATTGTAGGAGGTTTCCCTGCAGACCACTGGTTTTGCCACTAGCAAATGAAAGTTTATAATTATTTAAGAAAAAACTATTATACACTTGACCTTAACAGTAGTGCCATTTAAACTTTAACTAAAATTAAAGTTCATTTTAAAAACATGGCCTGAATAAACTCACTCTCTCTCTCTCTCTCTCTCTCTCTCTCTCTCTCTCTCTCTCTCTCTCTCTCTCTCTTCCTGACTCATATTTATCTCTTCTATCCTAAGTCCTTTCCTCTAATAGGTGTGTCCTCAAAGAAAAGTACTGTAAATCACTTACACTTGTACTTTAACTGCCAAATCTAAAATAAATCACGTAACCTTTAACGGGGCGGGAGGTTCATTGGCAACACGTTGGGTCATTCTCGGTTCATGGATATTTAGGCCTATTTCTCTCTTTCCACCATCGACCCAAACACCTCCACGAATGATTTTTTTTTTTTATCTACATATGAACTTTAATTTTCTCCACCTGAACCAACCGTCTCCAAGCCTTGTGGTTCATCTTTGCCTCTGCTGATCTTTGAACAACTTCTGCTCATCGACACATTTCTTGTCTTTTCACTTCAATTCACGTCAACATCTTCAACTTGCTTGTAACATTTGTATTAAAAATCCACACTTTAGTTCCACAAAAGAGAGCTGGCTCAACCGTACCTCAGCAATTGTCTCTTCCTTTAAAGTCTCTAGCATATAATTTAATACTTTCTTGTTTTACCATCATCATAAACGGTTGCTCCCAAACGGCTATGCTAAACAAACAACTTCCATTCTTCCACCATCTACAATAAACATTCAATTATTGTTCCTGTTTTCATTTATTATCATAACTTCACAATCACCACCAACTTTCTCCTGTTGCAGACGCCTGCAGACTATCCACTCTGTCATCTGCAACATCAACCACTTCATGCATTCACAACATCTTTTAATCTTTAATATCCCGTAACGCTGACACGACGTGTAATGTCCTTTCACTTACTTCTTGCATGACTTCTGTGAAGGTATCAAATGGACTTAAAGATTTAACATACTTTCCTTTCACATTTACACCAGACCTTGCACTCGTCAACCTGTCGGTTCACCTGGTCATTAAAACTGTTAATCTCTTAGGAAATTGCCTTTTACAGTACACATCCTCAGCATCCTGTAAAATGCACTGCTGTCAATTCTAGCATCAAGTTTTATCATTCATGAACAACCCATACAAGTCCTCCAACCCCCATCACCTTACTATCAGTTATCTGACATTATTGATTAAGAAATATCGAGTTTAGGCCAAAGGCCAAGCGCTGGTACCTATGAGGTCATTCAGCGCTGGAAAGGAAATTGAGAGTAGGTAGGTTTGAAAGATGTAACAGGAAGAAAACCTCGCTGCTGCACTTTGGAATAATTGTTGGGAGAGGGTGGATAGCAAGATGGAAGAAAGATATGAATGGAGGTACAGTAAAAGGAATGAAAGGGGGTTGTAACTAAGGGCCGAAGGAACGCTGCAAAGAACCTTTAGTAATGCCTACAAGTGCACCCTGTGAGATGACCTGGCGGCACTACCGCCCTACAGGGATTAGTGATTAAGAATGACGACCTAACACAGACACACTTGACCTCCATGATTTATCCTTGTGAAAAATAGTGAAAAACAGTGAAGCTTCTTGACTGAAAACCATTTAAGCGAGAGAACAGTAGTACATCTCTAACAAAACCACCTTGGAAAAACACCGCAACCATAACATGAAGGATAAATGATTGTTGACCTTATGGCGCAATACTCATCATTTCTCTCTAGATCACGGCATATGAACATCTTTAGAGTCTTAATAAGTAAGTTACAAATATTTTCTAATAAAAGCTACAGTAAACAAGTAAAAAATGCGCCGAAGTTTCCTTCATACTGAATGTAAAATTTAGGCCAAAGGCCAAGCACTAGGACCTATGAGGTCACTCAGCGATGATAAGGAAATTGACAGTAAGAAGGTTTGAAAGATGTAACAGGAGGAAAATCTCGCAGTTGGAATATAAATCAATTGTTAGAAGAGGGTGGAAAGTAAGACGGAAGAAAGAGAATTTGAAAGGAGGTACAGTAAAAGGAACAAAAGGGGTCACAGCTAGGGGCTGAAGGCACGCTGCAAAGAACCTGAAGTAATGCCTACAGTGCACCGCATGAGGTGCACTGACGGCACTAACCCCCTACGGGGATTTAGTTTTGCCGATCTCTATTACTTCTACTGTAAGTACAACTCTGGGGTCTTCTGTCAGTTCTAACTTTGATTCTTGTATTTCATTTTCATTTTCTGGATCTCTCTGTCTTGCTGTCCAACAACTCTAAATCCCTTTCAATGTCTTAAGGGCTGAATGGCCGCAAGTAACCCACTCCTTGGCCTGACAGCCTAGATTTCATGAAATCAAATAAAAGAGATATGCATAGGAAATAGGCGTTTTCTCTGAATGTGCTTCTTTCAATTAAAACAAATATATCTTAGCTCTCTTTACTGTTAAATCAGACATATTCTGAATAGCAATAAAAATAAGAGTAATAATGACATTTCTCTCTCTCTCTCTCTCTCTCTCTCTCTCTCTCTCTCTCTCTCTCTCTCTCTTCTTCTTCTTCTTCTTCTTCTTCTTTCACCAACGTAATTTCCTTAATGATCACCCGGCAAGATTTTAAATATCGCCATAATGAACATAATTTAAGAAAACTATATAAACTTGAAGGACTCAGAGAAATATGAAATAGTCACATCTAGCAGCGATATAAAGAGAAGCGCACTTTTAAATTTCTGTTTTCCCCACATATCATTGGAATGTTTTTAATTGCTGTTGAGATTATAATAGAACTATCGTAGTATTTTTTTATTATTTGTTTTTTCTTGGATCAGGTAGTTCTTTACTGCAAGGTACTCGGTCATTGGACAAAAATCGAAATTCTAAGTAATTTAAAATTGTATTTAGTGAAAATAAAAAAAAACACTGATCTACGCATCTATTAAAAACGCTGCTTTAGTTAACTTGTGAAAAATGCAGGTAGATTAAGATTGTCTGTCTATATGTCTGTCAGGTTTATTCACTGATTTCTATTTTAAGTAAAGTGATGATTCTTCGCATCTTTCAACAAACAAGGAAAATCATCATTAAAGGAATATCCAGCCTGCATTGTGCGAAAGGAAATAAACTGCTATCAGATGCAGTCGACAAAATAAATAAATAAATAAATAAACTAATAAAGTGGTTAGATCAAAAGCATCTGCCTGAACGACAAACAGACTTTCCCTTTCCGCAGAAGAATCCGCGACACCCATCCGGAGGCCATCTCCCAAACCACACCCTTCGGGAGAACCTTATGCACTTGGGGGGCGTGGCCTCTCACTGAGCACCCCTATAAAGACTGTCCACTCAGCCTCTGTCATCAGTTCGCATTGACTCTCGCATCTCATTGCCTCATTATGGCTCTTGCTTTGGTAAGTCTGATGGTCTTTTCGCATAAGTCAAATTTTCAATATTAAGTCAGATTTAAGTCACGGTGACTTCTCGGCTTCACGATTTCCTTACAGAGGAATTCGAGAAGTCAAGAGGGCACTGCTTTTGTTAAAGTATTCTTGTTTTCCTTGTATATTGCGGCTTTTTCTGTTAACTGGTACTAAGACTTTTGTTATCCATTCAAAATATGTATAGATAATGACATTTAGAATAAGTTTTCCTTATATGTTTTGTGATTTTTTTTAATTAGCTGGTACTAATGTTTTTTGTTATTAATTCAAAATATGAAGATATATTGACATATTATGTTCTAATTTTTAGTCACTTAGAATAATTCACATTCATTTTTCGCAATACCACTCCACTGCCAACCGCTAAAATTTTTACGACTGTAAAAAACAAAAGAGAAAAAATGTAATAATTGAGATGCATATAATCAAAGACATTCTTCATTGCAGTCGGTACTTCTGGCGTGTGCCGGAGTAGTTTTGGGTCACCACCCTCCAGCCTACGGGCACCCTCGCCCTGCCTATGGGCACCAACAGCCTTCCTACAAGCACTCCTACTGTGACCCCAAGAAAGCTCCCGCCTGCGCAGCAAACTCCACCCTCACCTACTGCTTGGAGGACCCCGAATACCCAGAGTATGAGATCAAGGGCGCCATCAGCGCTGACCATCTCTTCGCCAAGAAGTACGCTGATATCGCTGACCAGTCTGCTGACGACCTCGTAGACATGGTCACTAAGGCCCAAGAGGAAGCTTTCGATTACTCTTACTACACTGGGGCCTCCACTGGTGCCTCCCCATACGACGCCACCCACTGGGCAGGTCCTGAAGGCTACATCTGCCCCTCAGACGTAGCCTATGCCAGACCAAGACGTGCCCAGAACGTGGAGGGCAAGTGGCGTGTGATCGTCAACGACGTCCACTACTATACCCAGACTGCCCGTCTGGAGACCTGCCTGTTCCCAGAGGCCGCCTGCCGTGCCCTGGCTCCCTGCTACAAGAGCCACTGCACCCAGAAGTACGTCTACCACCGCCTCCTCTCCTTCGACCCCTGCGATGCTTACAAGGGCCTCTTCATCGACATCTACAAGCTGCCCTCAGCCTGCTCCTGCCACGTTCCAGCATAAGTCGTTTCCCTCCTGAAGCTGCAACTCAGGGACACTCCCTGAGGCTTCGCGCCCACGGCAGACCTACCGACGACCCCTTTACGACCTCATGATCTATCTCCGAAGCGTAGACGGAGGAGAAGCCCCGAGATGACTTGAGAACTGCTTTCTTCACGTACCACCAACTAGTCATGCCAGGGACTCCCGGGACGCTCCCCGCTGCTCCTCTTCTCTTTCCTCCTTCCTTTTCCTTCTTATTAATGTTCCTCCTTCCACTAAAACCATGTGAGTGTAAGATGCGAGAAGTTATTGTACTATTTATTTTAATTAAATCTTATAAAATATACCAACTGAGTTTCTTTTCCTTATTTCGTTAGTGTGCGATGCAATGATTGAAAAAGATAAGGCATCTTTTTCATCAGTTAGCTTAGAACCTCATGAATTACCGACGCCAGTAATGAACAATCACAGCCGAAAGGAATTGTTGTAAAGCCATTTATCTTTCCATGCAAAGGTCGGAAAAATAAATGCGTAAGTGTTGTTGCCAAAGTTATTGACAGCACACATATCCTAATCATCATATTATCATTCATATTCCTAGAAAACAAATCTACATTATTTACCCTTTCATTGTTTCACATTGTACCTTTATAAAGACGTCAAGAGCCGAAAAAAAGATAAAACAACATTAAGAGCCTTAATGGATTGCTCGCAATGCAATTACTATCATTAGCTAAATGAGATTTTACCTATTTTTATGAACTTTTAGCTTTCTTTAAAGAATGCATTCCCTCAAGCTTCGGGAATATTATATTCGAAAAAGGTTAATTGAGATAAAAAAAAAACGTATTATTATTTCATGGAATTTATGAAATCATGATTTTTTTTGTATCAAAGATCCGCTGGTGAATATTAAAAGGAATAAAAAGGAACGACAATTTCCTGGAAGTTACCTGTTCCCTAAGCTTGTCTAATTTTTTATAACTGCGTTTAGCTTTATAAGGAAATATATTTATGTAACATATCTCAAACTATTAGCAACTGATTGGTTATAAAAAGTGGCAAACTTTAAAGCATTTCACTCCTGAAAATACCTTGAAATTTCTTATGAGAGCTATTGATGAAACAACAGTAATTTAAAATTTCAACCTCTGTAGTAATGGTTACAGTTATAGTAGCTCTATAGCAGTGGTTCTTAAACTAGGGGGCTTCAGCAATTTCCAAGGGGGGCACGGGCCCTAGGGAAAAATTAAAAATTCTCTAATTATATTCGTTATTCTCTTAAGATGAGTCCCTAAGAAGCAGTGTCAAGTATCTCACTAGTTCATTCCCAAAAGAATAAAAACACCCCTTCTCTTTCTCTTTTTTTTTTTGTATTTTCTTTTAATTCTGGGAGGGAATTTTAACCATAGATGGGGGGGGGAGGCGTGAAGGAAAGGACCGACTCTTAGAGGGGGCGTGGTAATGAAAAGGTTAAGAACCACTACTCTATGGTTATCCCACATTTTGGTTAATGTACCGAATTCAGTCTACGTTTATAAGATTATTTATCAGTTTATCCTGCGTTTCCATCTTTATATGAATCAAGATTTCGCATTAGCTTTCTAGTACACAAATATCTTCATCACAAATAACCATTATCGTTCTGAGGGCCTACCTTCTTCAATTCCTGTCGAAAAATACGAAGTTGTTAAGTGCAGTTACTTTTTTATGTAGTATTAGTAGATGTATGCAGCCTTTAAATCAATTGAATGTTTCCATTTTCGATTTCTCTATACCTTAGTAATAAAAAAAAAAATATATATAAATATATATATATATATATATATATATATATATATATATATATATATATATATATATATATATATATGACTATTTATCACATCACCGTGATTCATATACAATCAGAAAGCTACAAACGTCCTTTAATATCCAATTCACTCTACCTCGGAAATAATATATTTTCATATATGTTATTTTAAGTTGATAATAAGTCCACCGTCCCGTGGGGATCAGACCAGCGACGGACGAGGAATCAGGAATAGTGCGTCACTAACGAAAATGTAATTTCTCATTATTCTTCGGTAACATTTTCTCCGTATAATTAGTAATAAAAAATTATATATATATATATATATATATATATATATATATATATATATATATATATATATATATATATATATATATATATATATATATATATATATATATATATATATATATATATATATATATATATATATATATATATATATATATATATATATATATATATATATATATATATATATATATATATATATATATATATATATATATATATATATATATATATATATATATATATATATATATATATATATATAAATATATATATATATATATATATATATATATATATATATATATATATATATATATATATATATATATATATATATATATATATATCTCAAATGACACTTATTTCACTATCTAACTGATACCTTAGCAACTACTTTTCTGTAATCACAGTTGCGACTTCTATCAAATGACTTCCTCTAGTGATTCTAAATCTTTCTCTTCCCTCTTTTAGTTTTATATCTTTTACGTCATATTGACACCTATATTTGTCAACTAAATCTAGAATGAGGCATAATTTTTGCTAGAAACGTTTCTTAAAGTTTCTTTCCTCTTCTTCTAATTTAACTTTGTTCCTCAGAATCCATTGATGATCTTTCATATTTTCGTCTTAACCTAAGACGCAAATTTGTAACGTTTAGGTTACAATTTTCCTTTATTGCATCGTAAACTTTTACATCTTGTCCCTGAGTTGTAATGACCTTTGTTTTGACTTTAGTGTCATGAATCATTCCCGAAAATCTAAACTAATCGTCTAAACACAAACAAGTAAAGAAAAAAGCGCCAAAGTTTCTTCGGCGCAATCGAGTTTTCTGTAGTCACTACAGCGTATAATCAAAGCCACCGAAAACAGATCTATCTTTCGGTGGTCTCGGTATAATGCTGTATGGGCCACGGCCCATGAAACTTTAACCACGGGCCGGTGGTGACCTATCCTATATCGTTGCCAGAAGCAAGATTATGACTAACTTTAATCAAATAAAAACTACTGAGGAGGCCAGAGGACTGCAATTTGGTAAGCTTGATGATTGTAGGGTGGAGGATGATCAACATACCAATTTGCAGCCCTCTAGCTTCGGTAGTTTTTAAGATCTGAGGGCGGACAGAAAAAGTGCGGACAGAATAAAGTGCGGACGGACGGACAAAGCCGGCACAATAGTTTTCTTTTACAAAAACCTAAAAAGTCTGGTTCTGTACCACATGACGGACGAACTTCGCCCAAGTGATGACCGGCAGTGAGTGCAATATTGACTTCATATTTGGTGTACTCCAGGCAGTATTTAACACTGGAATTCGTATTGTTGGAGTGAGCTCATTATAATTCATATGCTTACGGGGAGTTTCAGGAAAAGTATATATACATATACTTTTTATGTTAGTTATCACAATGTGGTTAATAAGTCATCATTTACATCTAATATATTATTTGGTTAGGCCCACAGAACTACTCTGGTACACAACAGATATGTGAACTGGAAGGAAGAGAAAATTGTCCTTTACAGTTTTTAACTATAAAAAAAAAAGTACAAAAAGGAATATCGTCAACAGAATTCATGTTTATTTTGAGATATTAAAGATATAAGATTGCAGCATAAATAACTTAACCCGAAAAAATAATCTTTATATCTGATTAGTGGCATGTTCGTACAGCAACTTCATGTACTTACGTATTTATTATATTTAATTTTGCCACCTTTTTCCTGATTTTAGTAAAAGAGCTTGTAACTTTCCAGTTGTTCAGTACAACATTGTTCAATATGCAAAAAACAGTAAATTTTAGTTGCTTATATTTGGAACTTGACTTATTTTGTCTGTTTGGGTAATCGTTTAAGCGTAAAAAGGCAGAAGGCCTGAAATCATGAAGTTACCATGTCCATTTAATGATAATGATAATATATTTTGTATCAGGTGCTGGCTATATGAGGTTATTGAATACGGATGCAATAAAGACAGGGCAAATACATTTAAAAAGCTAACAGACACTCTTATTGCCATGCTAATACTAATACACTGTTACTATAATAATAATAATAATAATAATAATAATAATAATAATAATAATAATAATAATAATAATAATAATAATAATAATAATAATAATAATAATATGAGTAGTGGTAATAATAAATTCAAGGAGTCCTGGCTTTAACCTCCCTTGCCCCACTAACCTCCTAGGCTGGAATTCTTAAAAACATGACGGGATTGTAAAATAAGGAAATACCTGTGACAAATATCCATCAACCTTTGATCATGATGAAAGCCACGGTGAACATTATAATGATGGAAGAAATACTAGGAGCAATAATGATGATGACTACACTGACGAAAAGTAGCGGAGAAACAATGAAACAGGCAAGCCCTCAATCACTGTCTAAGTATTCTTATAGTTATTTAAATAACCATCAATTAATGTAGTTTTCATGACACTATTGCTTCTCCCGATATGCTCTCAAGCGTTAATCCAATCTTTTGACAATACAACATAATCCCCAAAGGTTCAAGAGAAAAAATAACTCTCTCAGTTTCATTCCCTCATGTTCCTTGGCATATCCTCGTGTTTTTTCTGAATTTCTTGAATAAAACAACATATTCATATCTACTTTGTTAAAAAGTATTATTAAGAAATATATTTTTAAGCAGACTCCTTAAAATTCCCGCAACTTCTTGGGTAACGATCGGTAATTACAAAGCTGTCATTCAGGTCGTTACTGAACAGATGGTCCCTGAATGTAAATTTTCTTTTTTGTTGTTGTCATCATTCATAGCACATCTGCCTCGCGAGAGGGGCAGAAATATTGAGTACTTTTTATATATATTTATCTGTGCATGCCGTGGTTTGGAGTCCATCATCTCAGCTATTTGATTATTACTGTAAATATATTTATCTATGTCCAGCCGTAGTTCAAGAGTCCTGTTTTATTTGGTTTCCTAATTTTAACAAAACTTCGGGTCGTTAACGATTATTAATGTGCATTTTTGAATTAAGGATTATCTCTAACTGAGACCCGGGATATAATTTTTATTTGGTTTCCTAATTTTGAATAAAAATTTAAGTTATTTACAATTGTTGATAGGCATTTTTGAATTAAGGATTATCTCAAACTGAGACCAGGGAATTAATTTTTCTTAAAGTTGAATAAAAATCCGAGTCATTAAGAATTATTCATGTGCATTTTTGAATTAAGGATTATCTCAAACTGAGACCCGGGAATTAATTTTTCTTAAAGTTGAATAAAAATCCGAGTCATTAACAATTATTCATGTGCATTTTTGAATTAAGGATTATCTCAAACTGAGACCCGGGAATTAATTTCTTTATTTGGTTTCCTAAATTTGAATAAAAATTCAGGCTATTTACGATTATTTATGTGCATTTTTTAATTAAGGATCATGTCAAGCTGATACCCTAGAATTAATTTTCATTTGGTTTCCTAAATTTGAATTAAAATTCAGGTTGTCTACAATTGTTGATGAGCATTTTTGAATTAAGGATTATCTCAAACTGAGATCCGGGAATCCATTTTTATTTGGTTTCCTAAATTTGAATAAAAATTCAGGTTATTCACGATTGTTGATGAGCATTTTTGAATTAAGGGTTATCCCAAACTTAGACCCAGGAATTAATTTTTTCTTAAATTTGAATAAAAATTCGAGTCATTAAACAGTTATCCTTGTGTATTTTCAAATTAAGGATTATCTCAAACTGAGACCCGGGAATTAATTTTTGATTGATTTTTCAAATTTGAATAAAAATTCAGTTATTTCTGATGTCGATGTGCATTTTTAATTAAGGATTATCTGAAACTGAGACCCGGAATTGATTTTTATTTGGTCTCCTAAATTTTAAGAAAAATCAGGTTATTTACGATTGTCTATGTGCATTTTTGAATTAAGGATTACCTCAGACTAAACCCAGGAATCAATTTTTATTTGGTTTCCTAAATTTGAATAAAAATTCGGGCCATTAACGGCTGTTGATGTACATTTTTGAATTAAGGATTATCTCAAACTGAGACCCGGGATTAATATTTATTTCGTTTCTTAAATCTGAAAAAAACATTCAACCCACTAAAGATTATTGGTGTGCAATTTTGAATTAAGCATTAACTCAAACTGAGACCCGGGGAGTAATTATCCTTTTTTTTTAGATTTGTTAAATAGGCCTAACAAACTCCTTAACACTCTACCAAGAATTTGCAGGTCTTCCGGAACTATGAATATCCAAAAACTATTTTGACAAGAAAATTTGCATAACAGAGGATACATAAAACCTGATGTTGCACGGAAATTTGCAATTAGCTAATTTCCAGTCATACAACTAATAAAAATGGAAAGGGAGAAAGTAAAGGCCGCTGGCGGAAGGAGTGACTGCCTCAACAGAAGGAAGAACAAATAGCAGTAGACCACACTTCTAACCACAAGGCCCTAAACATTTTGCACCATTTGGAGTACCTGCTAAGCAGGTCCATCTAAACAATTCAGACGTAGTATTGTAATGTTTATGTTATTGTTATTATTATTATTATTATTATTATTATTATTATTATTATTATTATTATTATTATTATTATTATTATTATTATTATTATTACTGAAAAGGATAGCTGTATTCTGCGAATTTATCTTTACAGGATCTTTTATATTCTCCTTATAATTCGCTTTTTAGGCTCAGCGATGTTGGTCAGCAACTGGCCAACATTTATATCGGAAAAGGACAGAGTGAGATGAGGAAAGTGTTTTTACTGAATTAATTCGTTCAAAAATCTGTAGATTTCTTCGTGGTCTCGCTCAGTGGATTTTTGAGAGAATAATTCAATAAAAACACTTTCTCATCTCACACTGTCCTTTTCCGATATAAGTATTGGCCAGTTGCTGACCAACATCGCTGAGCCTGAAAAGCGAATTATAAGGAGAATAGAAAAGATCCTGTATAAGATAAATTCGCAGAATACAGCCATCCTTTTCAATAAGACCTGCCTGAAAGAGGGTCTACTCCCCTCATGTTATTATTATTATTATTATTATTATTATTATTATTATTATTATTATTATTATTATTATTATTATTATTAAAAGAAGGGGATGGAACTGGTTTTATACAAATTTTCAATTCTTCTCACTGTTCTTTTGTTGCTGAATGCTAAGAGCGTCAGTGGAACTGGTTTTGGATAAGGAGAAAGGCAATAGTTCTGAAACATTATAGATATCAGCCCTGAAGAAAAGAGAATAGTAAGAAGAATTGAAAAGACTCTGTATAAAATCAGTTCCACTGATGCTGCCATTCTTTTTAACAGAACATTATTATTATTATTATTATTATTATTATTATTATTATTATTATTATTATTATTATTATTATTATTATTATTATTATTATTATTATTAGAAGGAAGTAGACCTCTCTTAAAGAGATCCTGTTAAATAGGATGGCTCCATAATATGAACTGAATTAACATTGCGGCTTCTCAGTCTTCCTTACATTCCATTTCTTTTCCGCGTTAATATTAGACAGTAATTGGCCAGTGTTCATAATCTGGTAGAGAAATAGATAATAAAGCAGTCTTTATTATCTACGCAAGAGAAGGTAGTGAAACACTGGAGTTGATATTATTATTATTATTATTATTATTATTATTATTATTATTATTATTATTATTATTATTATTATTATTATTAAATCTCACAATCACATAAGTCAATAAAATGGGAGAAGAATCCGCACTGATGTAAGTGTAAATACACATATTTTTAAATGTGTATTTAAACTTGCATCAGTGTGGATTTTTCATCGCTATTATTATTATTATTATTATTATTATTATTATTATTATTATTATTATTATTATTATTATTATTATTATTTCCCAAGGGGACAGTATTGTCCCCAAAGTCATAAGAAAATTTATTATCTTTCCCTGGCTTAATCTAATGTAGGCTTGATTGAAGGATATTATATCAATATTCTCTCTCTCTCTCTCTCTCTCTCTCTCTCTCTCTCTCTCTCTCTCTCTCTCTCTCTCTCTCTCTCTCTCTTTCATAGCTACCACGTATGTTCTGAGGCCGTAATGATGTATGAAGTCAAAGTAATGTTTCCTCGTAAGGTTGGTTTTTATTCATTATAAAGATGTGTAGTTTTTCCTGAGAATCGTTAATCAAATGAATATGAATAAAAAATTCAAATGAACCGAAGAAAACTTAAATCAAAGAGAGAGAGAGAAAGAGAGAGAGAGAGAGAGAGGGGGGGGGGCCGGGTGGTTGGAGAGAGGAGAGCCTGGTAAACCTTCCAAATTATAAATAAAAAGTCACACGCAAACTGACGAGCTGGTCCGGAGAAAGAAAGAGAACCTAGCGAATGTGTATATTAAGAATAAAGACATTTTCAAGTAGGTAGCTACAGAGAGAGAGAGAGAGAGAGAGAGAGAGAGAGAGAGAGAGAAAGTCTTCCGTCTGGAGACACAGACTATTGCATAACATTCCCTTTCATTCTGAAGTGAACAGACGATTGCAAAGCTCCGCCCTCAAACAGAAGGTCCCTAGTCCCTTGCCCAACCTTCGTCGGGTAGTATATAAGGAGGAACTGTTACTTGTTTCTGCAGTACAGCTCTCGCAACTACAGCATCATCATGGCTCTAGCTTTGGTGAGTAATGAAAAATGAAATATAGTTTCGAATCACTTTGGGTATGAAGTAACTGGTAGAGTATTTATGGCGCTAGCTTTGGGGATCAATGAAAGATAAGTTATTATTCCGAATGTCTTTGGGCATGAAGTATTTTGGTATAGTATTGAATTATATAGTTGCTGTCCGTGGTACGTAGTATTAAAGGCAAATTTGTAATGACCATCGGCAATCCTACGACTTCCTTTCAGTCGGTACTTCTGGCGTGTGTTGGAGTGGTTCTTGGTTCTCATCCGCCGCCCTATGGCCACCCACGCCCTGCCTATGGACACCACCAGCCTTCCTACAAGCACTCCTACTGTGATCCAACAGCCACCCCTACATGTGCCGTCAACTCTACCCTCAACTACTGCTTGGAAGATGAAGAATACCCAGAGTACGAAATCAAGGGCGCCATCAGCGGTGACCATCTCTTCGCCAAGAAGTACGCTGATATCGCTGACCAGTCTGCTGACGACCTCGTAGACATGGTCACTAAGGCCCAAGAGGAAGCTTTCGATTACTCTTACTACACTGGGGCCTCCACCGGCGACTCCCCTTACGATGCCACCCACTGGGAGGCCCTGAAGGCTACATCTGCCCATCAGACGTAGCTTACGCCAGACCAAGACGTGCCCAGAACGTGGAGGGCAAGTGGCGTGTGATCGTCAACGACGTCCACTACTATACCCAGACTGCCCGTCTGGAGACCTGCCTGTTCCCAGAGGCCGCCTGCCGTGCCCTGGCTCCCTGCTACAAGAGCCACTGCACCCAGAAGTACGTCTACCACCGCCTCCTCTCCTTCGACCCCTGCGATGCTTACAAGGGCCTCTTCATCGACATCTACAAGCTGCCCTCAGCCTGTTCCTGCCACGTCCCCGCCTAAGTATTTTCCAGCTGAAGATTAGATACCTCAGGACGAATCCTTGATACCCGCTACCCACGGCAGATCTACCGACACCTCCTTTATGCTGTTGAACATCTCCCACCCCCTGCGGAGGAGAAGCCCCGAGATGACTTGAGAACTGCTTTCTTCACGTACCACCAACTAACTAGTCATGCCAGGGACTCCCGGGACGCTCCCCGCTGCTCACTTTCTCTCACTTTTTAACCCATTTCCTTTTATTCGTTTTCTTTTGTATAACCATGTGTGCTAGATGCGAGAAGTTATTGTACTATTTATTGTTTCTAATAAAAAAAATTCTTCAGGTCATGTTTTGAATTTCCTCTCTGATGTTTACAAGACTGTGCGGTTTCTGGTTTGGTCGACAAAGCAATTTAATTCCCTTATTCAAAAGAGGTTTTACTCCCTTCTTCAATACTATTCTCTCTGTGTTATATGATAGCTAAGCAGTAAGTGTACTCTGAAACTCAGGGTTGTAAGTATCCCGAAAAAATAGCAAACACTATTACAATCAATTCACACATAATTACTTTTCCCTCTCTACTTAGTTCCCATATAATTGTTTTATTTTTTCCTCTTACCGATTCTTAACTACCTATTCCCAGATAATTAGATAATTAGGTGAAAGGCATTTCGGTTAACTCCACTTTACTTAAGGAAGTTTATTAAAGAAAAATTATGATGACTATGTTAAAAATATGATGACAATGATGCTGAAGCAGCACGTTGTTTTTAAAATCTTTCACTAAACACATGAAAGGGTCGCTTTGATTTTTGAAAAAAATACATAATCAAGATGAGAACATCTCCCGATTAATTCTAGCACCACCAATAGTCCTTTGAATACGCTGCTTTGATTGAGACAAGTAGTAATCCAAGTCTGGCGCTTATAAATAGCTTTGTATGTTATCTCAGTTTGATTGCTCTATTTTTTTAATTCCCTGCCTGACTGGAAGCAAATCATTGCAGTACTTATTTTAAGCAAGAATTCTACAATGTATTTCCTTGTCAGTTTTAATCTTGAATGTAAACATGTATCCAAAGTATTTCAATTTATTCTTAAGTTCAGTATCTAGCATTATTTGTCCCATTTGTCAGCTTTTTCTTGACAAGTCCATTATTACAGTTTTTATCATTTGTTTACCCCTAATCCACTTCACTGGCTCCTTATTTGGTCCGTGCAAGAAAAGGGTATCTTGCATGAATTATCTTGTAATGTCTGCATCATCTACAGAGGACAATAAGTTTTTGACAAGTCTTTTTCTTGGTTACACATCATCTTGCAACCTTTCAGTGGTTTGTTGGACTTTTTTATTGTCATTTTAAAAAACAATATGGAACTTGGAGACACTTGTTCTAGACCACTGCTTTTAACAGCAACAACTGCCCAGCGACAGACAGACAAATAGACACTAGAATAATGTTACAAGAAAACTTTAACAACAGTAAAAACGAATACATTATTATTTTAGTACAGGTGTTATACCCAGGGATCAAAGATGCTAAGAGAGAGAGACAGAGACAGACAGACAGACAGAGAGGGAGAGTGAGAGAGAGAGAGAGAGGCAGACAGACAGACAGACAGACAGACAGACAGAGAGCGATGAATAAACTTGGGAAATTTACAACATCTACTGAATCCATTAGTTATTGATCAGTCTCATTTTTAGATGTCTCACATTTTATTTATAAAATTATGAATATTAACACAAAGTAAACTTCTGTCACATTATAATAATATATAATTAACGATATCTGGAGCATAATATGAAACAGAGCTTTCTGAATATGCAGCCTGTCTGTAGTCGTGAAAGACAAAAAACCAAGAAAAAATAGGTCACAAATTAACCGATCGACAATGTGAAGTACCATTAAGTCTGACCAATACTTGGATGGGTGACTAGCCAGACATCGTTGACGCAGGGAGTGGTGGTTGGTAAGTCGTCCTAAAGTACTCGCTGTAGGCAGCACCTTCTAGAGCAGTGGTTCTTAACCTTTTCCAGTGCCCGTACCCCTTGACTCCTCAGAAAATTTTCTCGTACCCCCATATACAAGTACAATATAAACATACGAAAAGTATTAGTGATACAAACCTTGCTGAGAAATTATTAGATGTATTCAATTACTGAACAAAAGTACTTTTTTATTTCAAATGAAAAGTGTCAATTAGAAGGATACAACGAATGACCATTATAACAGTAATTATGAGTAACACTACATAGTGCACACCAACACATTTTTAGTGACTTTTTTTTGTTGTTTCTCATTAATGATGATGTTCAAACGAGGTTCATTCTTTGAAAGAGCTAGACGCATGTCATCACTTCCATCCAAACGGCTTCTGGCTTTTGTCTTTCTCATGGTAAATATACAGTACATTGCACTGGTTATCATGTCTCGTACCCCCAGGTTTAAGGTTTGGTACCCCAGGTTAAGAAACACTGTTCTAGAGTCACCCTACAAGGAATAAAAGAAAGGCATAGCTAATTACACATAATTGGGTCAGGAGCTGAATGGTACATATTTCGGCTAACTTTTTCTAGGTTTGGGGTTCGATTCCGGCATACCGGGCCATCCAGCTGCAAAAAAAAAGGAAGGGGGGAAGGGGCGGAGACAGCGTTTTCTGACGTCAAGAAAGGGCTATAGAGTTAGTAACCTCATCCTTAAAGACTTGCTGAGACGCCGGATGGAAAAAATGGCCCATGATCAAGGAATACTGACGTAAAGGCACACACACACACACACACACACACACATATATATATATATATATATATATATATATATATATATATATATATATATATATATATATATATATATATATATATATATATATGTGTGTGTTGTATGTATATATATATATATATATATATATATATATATATATATATATATATATATATATATATATATATATATATATGTGTGTGTGTGTGTGTGTGTGTGTGTGTGTGTGTGTGTGTGTGCGTGTGTGAGTGAGGGTTTCTGTGCACAACGAATCCGGTGTCAACAATAAGAAACTGGTAAATCCATCATGTTCCTAGGTATTTGTGAAGATGAATATGTATACTCAGTAGGTAGCTGAATGAATTAATGGCATCCTTTTAAATAAAGATCCTTAGGATTATAAAAGGATCGCGTTACTTCTTACGTTTTTACTTAGTACTAATCTTTATATCCTTATTCAATATGTACTTACTATATAAAGGAAACCTCTTAATCTTGAATGGGAAACTTTTAATATTTCGTTTGTCAAAAATCTTAAATTTTTAACTTCCACCTTTTATAACAAACGAAAAGATATCACCAGGTATAAAATTCTTTTTTTTTTTTTTTTTTGACAATGTTTTCTAATCTTAAGGTTTATTAATACTGCTCGTTTAAAGGTTGTAGCTCTGGACCTTCATTATCAGACCACACAGGATTGAACGAGACTAAGATCCGGCCTTCAAAAATAGCAGAGGAAGAAAAGGGGTGGTATATAAGAATGAAAACACCAGAAAAAGGAGGGATCTGAATCATGTCATTAATATAAGAATAAAAAAAATGATAGAGAGAACACGTCGAAGAGGGATTCACCAGGGACACATAACTTTAAGAAATAGTTTAGTCACATGAGAAATTTGAGGAGGGTTAACGATACGTAGGGATGACTGATTGATTGATTGGTCTATGAAAATTCGGATACAAAGTCAAGCTACTAGGGCATCTTCATCCATTCAATGCATAAGACAGTGAAAATAGGGAATTGGAGTGGTTGAGCAGGAAGACTAAAGAAATGAATCGGAATGGAGGTAAAGTAAATGGCTAAAAAGTAGATGCAGTTAGAGGCCGAGAGGACGCTGCAAACAACCTTTAGTTAAGTATACCTTAGTTTAACCAGATCACTGAGCTGATCAACAGTTCTCCTAGGGCTGGCCCGAAGGATTAGATTTATTTTACGTGGCTAAGAACCAACTGGTTACCTAGCAACGGGACCTACAGCTTATTGTGGAATCCGAACCACATTATGGCGAGAAATGAATTTCTATCACCAGAAATAAATTTCTCTAATTCTTCATTGGCTGGTCGGAGAATCGAACGCGGGCCCAGCAGAAGCTAGCCGAGAACAATACCAACCCGTCCAATGAGGAACTAACAACCTTTAGTAATGGCTACAGTGCACCACGTGCAATACATTAATAGCACTACCTCCTACTTACGAGAAGAAATGAAGGCTTATTTAAGTAAGGGTTTGGCTGAAAGGACTAGGCTAGACCAGGGCTAAGGAGACTCTATCAAAGGTTTCGAGCAAACGCGAGCGATACCTGCATAAGTTGGGAAATGATCGGTTGTGTTTATTTTCTTAATAAAATTTGATTTATAATCCATGTTTATCCCTGGTGACAAGAATACATTACATAACGAGCAAACACGAGCTTTCGAGAAGCATTCTTCCGATCTTTGGGCCCTCAACAGTCAAGGTGTTTTATGCAACTTACGCTATATATTATATAATTGGGCTCAAAATAAAACAGGATGCGAAAAGGTCTTCAAAGACGAAAACGACAAAGTTTTTCATTGTTTGGTTTCTTAATTTAAGTTGAGAAAGTATGAGTAACCCCCGTAGACTTCATTCACTCAATTATGATCGTCTTACCACATTCCTTCTAAATGCTAATGAACTAACATGAAACTCCGGCTATTATTATTATTATATATATGACCAATCCTACCCATTTAAAAAAATTTATTGTTGAACTTGCAATGCATTAAATAGCCGGTCATCATATATACATACACACACACACACACACACATATACACATATATATATATATATATATATATATATATATATATATATATATATATATATATATATATATATATATATATATATATATATATATATATATATATATATATATATATATATATAATATATAAATATATATATGTTATACTAAGAAATACAAATATATATTTTGTTTATATATATATATATATATGATATATATATATATATATATATATATATATATAAATAAATAAATATATATATATATTTCATTTATATATATATATATATATATATATATATATATATATATATATATATTTATATATATATATATATTATATATATGTATATATATATATATATATATATATAATATATATGCATATACATATATATATCATATACAGAGAAGAAAATGCTGCTGATAATATACAGGTTTTTTAAAATATTCTTTTTTAACTTTATAAGCACCACCATCTGCAACATGCCAAGGAAACTATTTCCCAGTTTTTTTTCGGTAAGCAATAAGAAATATCTGGAACAGGGAACCGGGACATCATGTTACGTCAGCAGAATGCTGAAGTTGGCCCTCTACGAAATTAATAGTCTAAACTGACCTAAGACTCGAAAATGAGCAGTGTTCATTTTTGTAAATAAACTTAAGGATGATGGTCGTACTAGCATTATTTCGACTACAATCTAAATCATAAGTTAACATTGTCGGAAAAGACGGAAATGATTTACAACCATTTTACGTAGGAAAAAATAAATGTCTTGATAATTAAGTAACATCCAGATAATATTCCAGTATTCAGTAGAATAAAACACAGAGTTTAATGGAATCGATGCCATCTTCTCTGTATTTATAGGTAGCATTTAGAATGACATTTTTTTTATTGTTATTGCATATGAGACTTAAACTTTAGATCCAAATACGATTTGTCATTTATTCAAGACGAATAGATACAGTGTCCCTTATGCACAGGGAACCACGAGAGTCGGAGCATGGTACAAGAGCGGCTAGTCAATGACGCATTAGGTGTCCTGAAGTTCATCCTATTATCCCACTGAATATACCACAAGAAAGGAGAAATTTTCGTGGCTACAAACTGGTTACCTCAGGGTACCCTGAAAATGTCGAGAAATTAATTTCCATCACCGAAATAAATTCCTCTAATTTCTTCACGAAAATGCTGGGTCCAATTTTCTCCTTTCCAGTGGTTTTGTACGCATATATCAAGTCACGAAAATGTGCACTTTTTTCCTTTTGGTTTTGACTCATATATCAAGTCACGTGCAGTTTTGTGACCTATTTTAGCAATCCCACATATGTTAAGTATACCTTAGTTTAACCAAACCACTGAGCTGATTAACAGCTCTCCTAGGGCTGGCCCGAAGGATTAGACTTATTTTACATGGCTAAGAACCAATTGGTTACCTAGCAACCGGACCTACAGCTTATTGTAGAATCCTAATACTAACTTTCTATAGAATGAAAACACATAAAGCTGATGCCAAGTGATGATGCTTTAAGATAAAGCAGATGACTGTCAGTAAGAGATCGCACTTCATTTTTTATAAGCATCCATGACAAAATTGCTTTCATGTGGGCTGTTTATTTTTCACTCTGAAATGTATACAATCAATTACGTTTCAAATTTTTCATAACCTGCGAGCTTATGAAATTTCACAACTGCAAGTTGATCACTTAAGTTCACTTCATCGTTTGTATTGTAATGATAAAAAAATACGCTGCATAAACATTTTCGTTTACATTAACATACATGCCCTTCCATTTTCTTTATCAGATTCGAAATATTGGAATCTCTAATTATACAACTGGCTATTCTGGGAAATTAACACATCTTTAGAAATCCCTTTGTAGTATAACTATAAATTAATGAGTCATTTCTTTCAAATCATTTATTAACTCTTTATTGTTCAGAGTGACGATAGATATTATGAATATTACAGAAACCGTTCCCAGTAAGTATACTCTGACAAGTACTTAATTCCACTTTCTTGATAATAAAACCCAATACCCAACAATCGAACAGCTTTCGAACAAAATTTCCTTCAATAGCATTTTACCTAAGAAATAAACAGTGTTACTTTTAATTCTTAGTATTCCTTATAATTTTTATTGATAATTACTAGGGGTTCTCTATCAAAACATCTCAAATTGAAATCTGTGAGATCTGCTGATCAACAGTGTTTTTGTTTTCTGAAGTTCAGCCTCATACCCCACCGAATACACTATTCACTGATCCGGTCCATTTCGCGACTGAGGCCGAGTGCAGTTCTCACAAGTAGAAACTCAATACACCCACAAGTATAAAGGACTTTCTATCAAAACATTTCATATTAGTTTTTATATTTTTATTTAATGAAAAAAATAAATAGTACAATAACTTCTCGCATCTTAAACTCACATGGTTCTGGTGGAAGGAGAAATATTAATAAGAAGGAAAAGGAAGGAGGAAAGAGAAGAGGAGCAGCGGGGAGCGTCCCGGGAGTCCCTGGCATGACTAGTTGGTGGTACGTGAAGAAAGCAGTTCTCAAGTCATCTCGGGGCTTCTCCTCCGTCTACGCTTCGGAGATAGATCATGAGGTCGTAAAGGGGTCGTCGGTAGGTCTGCCGTGGGCGCGAAGCCTCAGAGAGTGTCCCTGAGTTGCAGCTTCAGGAGGGAAACGACTTATGCTGGAACGTGGCAGGAGCAGGCTGAGGGCAGCTTGTAGATGTCGATGAAGAGGCCCTTGTAAGCATCGCAGGGGTCGAAGGAGAGGAGGCGGTGGTAGACGTACTTCTGGGTGCAGTGGCTCTTGTAGCAGGGAGCCAGGGCACGGCAGGCGGCCTCTGGGAACAGGCAGGTCTCCAGACGGGCAGTCTGGGTATAGTAGTGGACGTCGTTGACGATCACACGCCACTTGCCCTCCACGTTCTGGGCACGTCTTGGTCTGGCATAGGCTACGTCTGAGGGGCAGATGTAGCCTTCAGGACCTGCCCAGTGGGTGGCGTCGTATGGGGAGGCACCGGTAGAGGCCCCAGTGTAGTAAGAGTAATCGAAAGCTTCCTCTTGGGCCTTAGTGACCATGTCTACGAGGTCGTCAGCAGACTGGTCAGCGATATCAGCGTACTTCTTGGCGAAGAGATGGTCAGCGCTGATGGCGCCCTTGATCTCATACTCTGGGTATTCGGGGTCCTCCAGGCAGTAGTTGAGGGTAGAGTTGGCTGCGCAAGTAGGAGTGGCAGTAGGATCGCAATAGGAATGTTTGTAGGCTGGTTGGTGGCCATAGGATGGAGGGTGATGCCCGTAGGCTGGAGGATGGTGACCCAAAGCTACTCCGGCACACGCCAGAAATACCGACTGAAAAAATTTATTCAGAATAAATGTAAATTTCCTGCCATAAAAATCATTCGTTTTAGTACTTACAGACATTACAGGGACTAAACTAGAATTTGGTTTTTCATTTTTTAAGTACAATAATAGATGTTAATACCAAACGTTTGGTAATTACTAAATGATGGAAAGAGATGAAACAAGAAATTATACAATTCTTCTATTCTACTTTTTAAAAAAACGGTGGAAAACAGGGGCACTGACTACGGAAAAGCCTTCATCAATAAAACAAAATGGAGAACGAAAGAAGATTATTTTTAGCGTGGTATTAGTGACTTTTACTGCTTTTGTATATGACAATCATATCCCTATTAGTAAATCGAGGAACATCATGAAAATCAACATCCTCCCTTACCAAAAGAAGAGCCATAGTGGATGAGTGCGAGAGCTCTTGTACTGAGTATCTGTTCGACTCTGGTTTCTCCTCATCCCGTGACTGCCTTATATACAGAGCTAGGGGCTGTGACGTCATGATTTATTAACCAATGGTCATCTTGCTCCTACTTTTACGATTAACATTCAGGACGAATTTGTTTTCATTTTTTACTTGGAGTTGAACAAAATCCTCTAAGCCTATTGTTGATATATTAAATATATATATATATATATATATATATATATATATATATATATATATATATATATATATATATATATATATATATATATATATATATATATATATATATAAAGTATAAGTATATATATAATAAATATATATATGTATATATATGTTTGTACTGTGTATATATATATACATATATATATATATATATATATATATATATATATATATATATATATATATATATATATATATATATACATATATATATATACACACACACACATATATATATATATACATAAACACACACACATATATATATATATATATATATATATATATATATATATATATATATATATATATATATACACACACACATGTATACACATGTATATATATATATATATGTCCAGTGTTCGATTGCTATATTTTCATTTCTTCTCTCAATTTCTCTCTCTCTCTCTCTCTCTCTCTCTCTCTCTCTCTCTCTCTCTCTCTCTGAGCAGTGTTCCTTTAACGCCGAAAGTAACCTATTGAAATATAGAAGTTATTATAGTATTCTCCGTATTTATCCTAAAGCTGATTGCAAAGGACATTACAAGTGCTACGATCAATTTTCTTTAGCTAAGAAGAAGCTGGGTAGCAGAGGTGGTTATTATTTCGAGCTTGTTAGAGTCAAAAAGCTACACACGTCCTTTTGACAGCACACCTCCCGAAGAAAAACCTTGTCCCTCCCAAGTATGAAAATGAAGCTTAGAAATGATTGCTAGGAGGATCGTAAAATCTCACTGATTCCTCACAGCTAACGAAAATTGAATATGGAACTCCAGATGACCAGTTAGTAACTACCTCTAGGCCAAGTACTCTGACAGACGAAATTAAGATAATCCTTTATATTCGAAAATGTTACTTCTGTGGTTAAAAGGATCCTTAGAGAGAGAGAGAGAGAGAGAGAGAGAGAGAGAGAGAGAGAGAGAGAGAGAGAGAGAGAGAGAGAGACTTGCCATAGTTATATAACATTGAAAAGGCTGGTAAAGAAACTGATTCAGAATCTAAATATTATTTAATTATTTGTCAGTGAGAAATTTCGTAACTAAGAGACAACTCGAACGTGGAATAACAACGGGGGAAAATATCTGGGGTCTCAGGAATGAATACAGGGAGTTCTTTTTTTTTTTAATTAAGCTTAATTTCCCAGTCGAGAAGTTTATTAAGGAAAATGTAACCAAGGGCTTCCATTGGTCATTAAATATTATTTTGTAGGTGGCTGTAACACAATTTAGGGTTTTAATGTTGGCAGGTTGCCTTTTCATGGGGGAGGGGGGAGACGTTAAAGAAAAGCAAAACGCTGAAATGAAAGAATTTTTCTTTTTTCTTTTTTAGAACATTGAAATCTGACTTCTGTAGTCTATCAGCGAACTCCCACCAAAAGAAAACAATACACAAGAAGAAATGTAAAAACCTAACTGCATATTGATCCTCCAGACTGGATCACCTTGTTTGGGCAGACCAGAATGAAAAGATAATACTAGGGTCAGGTAACACTCGAGTCACGAATGAGATAGTAAATTTGAATCGTCATCGGAGATAGATTAAGAGAAACTAGTGTCTGGAAAACATAATCACATAAAGTGCAGACAAAATAATAAAAGAATAATATTTAATGACCAATGGCAGATCTTCCATATACTCCCTTTCCCGTCTATCAAGACTGAGTTTTTCATTAAAAAAAAAACAGTGCCTGTATTCATCACTGAGACTCCTACTATTTCCTGTCCTTCCTTATTTAACTTTTGAGTTGTCTTTTATTTACAAAATTCTTTGCTCACATTGGCATGAATAATATTCATTCTCATAAGTCTCTTAACTAGCCTTTTAAGTCTTACGTGGCGATGTCAAGTTTAAAAAGATATTATGTCTTGTAATTGCTATTACCCATTGTCTTGGAAGTAATTGCTCTCTCTCTCTCTCTCTCTCTCTCTCTCTCTCTCTCTCTCTCTCTCTCTCTCTCTCTCTCTCTCTCTCATGCTCCTTTAAATTCCCAAACGTTATGTCATATTATCAAATTTGTTTTACTTTAAATGTTTAGGACTGTGCTTTTGTGCAGGTGGAGAAAAAATTACATCAAAATCAGTAACTCCACACCACACTCATTTTCATACTAGTATACATGGGAAAATCGCTTGCAGTTTCTGCTGACATGTTGCTGTCAACTTTTCCATTCCGAAATGATACATTTAATTAATTTAATAAATTTCTAAACCTACGCATTTATGAAATTCCAAAACTGCGAGGTGATTGCTGAAGTTTTTTGTCATTTCCATCTTAATGAAAAAATTACACGTAGCGCGCTACAGTTTAATTATTTTATGCTTATTCTTTTCAGTTTTCTTTATCAGTCTAATTTTATGAATTAATAAATTGAAATAATTTATTCACGAAATATTTTGCGCTTCTTTGTTAGAGCCTATAATAAATTTCCAGCTATAATCCACTTGCCTCAAATTCAAAATTTAAAAATCTCAAATTATACAACTGGGGACTCAAGGAATTTGACAAAACTTTGGATACAACTTTTTTTATATCCTTAAATTTTTAGCAATGTTTCACAGCATGAAAAAGTTTATTGTGTTTTATTGTGTTCAGAAAACCGATATAACGGAAATCGATCCTAATGACGTACACTGATGAGTATATAAGTAGAGAAAAAAAAAATCATACATAATAAAAAAAAAGATGTAAAACAAAGTTACGGAAAAATGCCCATCAAAATAGTTTTATTAGATTTTTTGATGGGCATTTTCAAAATTGAAAACTGACCAACAGTTATAAAGAAGATTTCCGCGAATATTTCCTTTACAATAGAATACCATAGAAAATATAATTTTTGTCAGATTTAGTGTGCCTTACAAACTCTTATTATTATTACTATTATTCAGAAGATGACCCCTATTCATATGGAACAAGCCTACAGGGGCCAGTGACCTGAAATTCAAGCTTCCAAAGAACATGGTGTTCATTAGAAAGTAAGAGAAGGTAAAGGGAAATACAGAAAGAAAAGCTCTCACTTATTAAAAAGCAAAAATAAAATAATAAATTAATAAATAGATAAAAATGTATTAAAATACAAAGAGAATATCATTAGGGTAGTGAAGCATTGCATCTTCGCTTGAACTTTTGAAGTTCCAATTGCACGACATCCTCAGGGGGACTGTTCCATACTCCAACTGTGTGAGGAATAAAGGACCTCTGAGACTGAGAAGTACATCGACAGCTGTTTAGCGAATACAGGGTTTTTTTTTTAAATAAAAACTCAATTTGTTGCATTAATGGTGCTGCTGTCATTAACTATCATTCTTTTATTATTTTTAGCACGAATCCAGACACTGTTTGCTCTCGAATGACGATTCAAATTTAAATTCGTGCTCTCGGGATCAGGGATCAGCGATCAATTGTGATTGTGAAAGATCTGTAACAAAATACAACTTATGAAAAAGTGACAAACATGAGACCATCCGTCGATGGTCCAATCACAACTGTTAATATTAAGGAACAGAAACCTACCACCACGAACCACTCTGCCTAAAAAAGATAAATCTCTGGAAGAAGCGGACATCCACACCAGAGAACAGTATTCCAGTAAAGGAAGTACAAATGACCTAAAACAGGTTGCATTAATTTTATCACTGTTGTAAATATATGAGACCTGACGAACAATACATAACTTTCATGCGGCATTTGCTGAGATTTTCATTAGATGTTTAGCAAAAGGAAGATGTGAGTCAAAAGTTACACATGGAATATTTAAAGCTTCAGACTCATTCAGCAAAGTCCCAACCACCTGATGGAAGGGGGGATGGGGTGGAAAATCTGTACGAGATCTGCTAATCAACAGTGCTTTTGTTTTGTTGAAATTCAGCCTCATACCCCACCGAATACACTATTCACTGAGCGGGTCCATTTCACGACTGAGGCCGAGTGCAGTTCTCATATGCGGAGACTTTATACACCCACAAGTATAAAGGATTCTGTCAAAACATTTCATATTAGTTTTTATATTTTTATTTAATGAAAAAAATAAATAGTACAATAACTTCTCGCATCTTAAACTCACATGGTTCTGGTGGAAGGAGAAATGTTAATAAGAAGGAAAAGGAAGGAGGAAAGAGAAGAGGAGCAGCGGGGAGCGTCCCGGGAGTCCCTGGCATGACTAGTTGGTGGTACGTGAAGAAAGCAGTTCTCAAGTCATCTCGGGGCTTCTCCTCCGTCTACGCTTCGGAGATAGATCATGAGGTCGTAAAGGGGTCGTCGGTAGGTCTGCCGTGGGCGCGAAGCCTCAGGAGTGTCCCTGAGTTGCAGCTTCAGGAGGGAAACGACTTATGCTGGAACGTGGCAGGAGCAGGCTGAGGGCAGCTTGTAGATGTCGATGAAGAGGCCCTTGTAAGCATCGCAGGGGTCGAAGGAGAGGAGGCGGTGGTAGACGTACTTCTGGGTGCAGTGGCTCTTGTAGCAGGGAGCCAGGGCACGGCAGGCGGCCTCTGGGAACAGGCAGGTCTCCAGACGGGCAGTCTGGGTATAGTAGTGGACGTCGTTGACGATCACACGCCACTTGCCCTCCACGTTCTGGGCACGTCTTGGTCTGGCATAGGCTACGTCTGAGGGGCAGATGTAGCCTTCAGGACCTGCCCAGTGGGTGGCGTCGTATGGGGAGGCACCGGTAGAGGCCCCAGTGTAGTAAGAGTAATCGAAAGCTTCCTCTTGGGCCTTAGTGACCATGTCTACGAGGTCGTCAGCAGACTGGTCAGCGATATCAGCGTACTTCTTGGCGAAGAGGTGGTCAGCGCTGATGGCGCCCTTGATCTCATACTCTGGGTATTCGGGGTCCTCCAGGCAGTAGTTGAGGGTAGAGTTGGCTGCGCAAGTAGGAGTGGCAGTAGGATCGCAATAGGAATGTTTGTAGGCTGGTTGGTGGCCATAGGATGGACGTTGATGCCCGTAGGCTGGAGGATGGTGACCCAAAGCTACTCCGGCACACGCCAGAAATACCGACTGAAAAAATTTATTCAGAATAAATCTAAATTTCTTATCATAAAAATCATTCGTTTTAGTACTTACAGACATTACAGGGACTAAACTAGAATTTGGTTTTTCATTCTTTTAAGTACAATAATAGATGTTAATAGCAACGTCCGGTAATTACTAAATGATATTAAGAGGAAAAACAAGGAATTCTATGATTCTTGTGTATTTGTGTTTAAAACCTGCACAAACAAGTATTATGACGAAGGAAATGCTCAAATAAATAAAGAGGAAAAAGGTGGTTTTTTTCCGGACGGTATTAGTGAAATTTTACTGTTTTTGTTTATGATAATCACGTCTTTCTTCGTAAATCGAGGAATATCATGAATCTAAACATCACTCCTTACCAAAAGAAGAGCCATAGTGGGTGAGTGCGAGAGCTCTTGTACCGAGTATCTGTTCGACTCTGGTTTCTCCTCATCCCGTGACTGCCTTATATACAGAGCTGGGGGCTGTGACGTCATGACTTATTAACCAATGGTCATCCTGTCCTTACTTTTACGAGCAACATAAGAGGACGAATTTGTTTTCACCGATTAATTGGAGCTGAACAAAATGCAAGGGCTTTAGTGATATATAGACATATACATACATACATACATAAATATATACATATATATATACATATATAATATATATATATATATATATATATATATATATATATATATATATATATATATATATATATATATATATATATATATATATATATATATATATATATATATATATATATATATATATATATATATATATATCTATATATATATATATATATATATATATATATATATATATGTATATATATGTGTGTGTAAATGTATGTTTGTATAAATGTATATATGTATGCATTTGCATTCGATGGAGAGAAATGGAGAGATCTGTGAATATCTGAGTGATACCCAGATGTTAATAAATGAATCTCACGTAAGTAAAAAAAAGAGTTTCACAGTTCACTTTGAAAGGGATGCGGTTAAAGGGAAAAATGACCATTTTAAGTATGAAAATGCTGTTTAAAAGTGAGTGATAGGGTGATCATAAAATCTCACCCAGCTTTTCACAGTTGATGGAAATTGTTCATAGAACTTCCAATGTCCTGTAAGAAGTCAGCCTTAGGCCAAATGCTCTGACTGACAAAATTGCAAAAAACTTCTATATTTACAAAATATTCATTTGGGTATTAAAGGAGCATCGCAGGAGGAAAGAGAGAGAGAGAGAGAGAGAGAGAGAGAGAGAGAGAGAGAGAGAGAGAGAGAGAGAGAGGGGAGAATGGAAGTACCAACACCCAAATAACAGAAGATGGTACATCGGACAATTGTCACCTCCCTATTCAAGTTTGACACAGATAAATAGGACTAAAAAGACTGGTAAAGAGAGTCATAAGAAGTTAAATATTATCCATGCAAAAGTCAGTGAAGAATATATGGAATGAAAGACAACTCAAAGATGGAATAAAAAGGAACATGAAGGAAAAATATTTGTAGTCTTAGTGATGAACTCGTATTTTTTTTTTTTTTTAACAGAAAGGTTAATTTTGCAAGCGATAAGTTTGTTGAAGGGTTTTAATGTTGGCTAATTTTGCCTGTGGCCGTTTCAAAGGGAATGTTGAACAAAAGCAAAAGCCTAAAACGAAAGAATTTTTTGTTTAGACAAAGAAAGGTTACTTATTTATTTTCTCAGCAAACTCTCACAGGAAAAGAAAGATATAAGTACAAGAAGAAATGTAAAAACTTAAATACATATGATTCCTAAAGACTGGATCACCATGCCTCGGCAGACCAAAGTGATAGAACATCAGGGACAGGGAAAACTTTAGGTGCGAAAGAGATGATAAATCTGAATTTTTATCAGACTAGTTAAAGGAAAAACTAATGTCTGAATAAAGATAGTATCAAAATCAGATAAAATAAGACGTGAAGATTATTCGTAGTTTTAGATATATCTTGTGGTAGAGACGAGGACGCTTACAGAAGAAAGTTAAGATATACTATTTAATTAGTTTTACTTAAAACATTTGAGACTGCAATGGCGCAGACGGAGAAAATTTTTAATTAGAAGTAATAATGTCACCCAACCCTCCTTATGTTCAACTAAAACCTTCATGGTGGTTAATTTTGTAATGATAATTATATATTTGTGGCTTAAAGCAAAAATATTTGAATTCAGAATAAAGTGTTCTTGAAAGGCAGTTTAGCTTTTGAAGCAAGCACCAGTCGGTGGATTATAACGTGGATGAGTGAATATCTCAAATAGAAATTATTTTTGTGAGAATCGTTCCAGTTATTTTGGTGTTTGTCATGACCTACTTTGAATTGGCTCGAAATTTATTTATTCGTGAAGTAAAGTTTCCGGGTTACCTAGTCAATTACAGACAATGTGAAAACGACAACACAAAATTGCCGATGTAGAAAATTGTAACTAAAAAGTCTAGCCTACATTACATTATCTCTCCAAAGTACATAATTGCAGGTTGTTTTACACGCACACACACACACACACACACACACACACACACACACACACACACACACACACATATATATATATATATATATATATATATATATATATATATATATATATATATATATATATATATATATATATATATATATATATATATATATATATATATATATATATATATATATATATATATATATATATATGGAGGAGGAGGAAAGTACATCTTCAAAATGACCTTTGAAAAAATTCCAGAAATTACGAATATGAAACAAAAGTCAATATTGTAGAAGCTATGCGTTTATATACTATCGTACATTGCTACATCGCATATACATGTGCAGCACTATACTTCGTAGCATATATGCATTTGTGCATGAAACTATATGTGCAATGAGAGAGAGAGAGAGAGAGAGAGAGAGAGAGAGAGAGAGAGAGAGAGAGAGAGAATTTATACACTATCATACATTGCTACATTGCATTTACATGTGCAGCACTATACTTCGGAGCATATATGCGTTTGTGCATGTAACTGTATGTGCAGTGAGAGAGAGAGAGAGAGAGAGAGAGAGAGAGAGAGAGAGAGAGAGAGAGAGAGCCATAAAATAGCCATAAAATGTGCTATAGTGTGCAACTACAGCGTGAGTTGCGGATAATTTCTTCAAGATCATATCTCTAAACCGCAGTCACATACGTTACTCCATAGCAGGCATCAGCTGAGGCAACGTACTTTCACTTACGGCGCATCCGTGGGGTGCTGCCATCTGGTATCGCCTCAAGACACTAGTGGAGGACGAGTGCTTTAATTACCTGCTCTCGCTTCTTCGGAAGTATAGCAGACTTCGATTTTTAACTGTGAATGTGGTATTTTGCTAAGGTTTTGAATCTTAATAATGACTATTAATTAAGAATGCATAATAAGTGAGAGGAAAGTATACAGAAGTTATTGTTATTATATTTCTACAGCTTTAATCTTAAGAGTATTGTTACAATTACGTTATGCAACGCACTGGTCTCAAATTTTGATAGAAATTAATGGTATAGGTTATTTTCTTCATAGCTCTTCGTAGGGTTTTCACTTACAAATGGAGCACACAAGATATTTCAAAAATTGAACTGTATCCTGACGCTTTGATAAAAACCTGTTTTATTTATATACGAAAATTAAAATTTCAAGAAATTCAGAAAGAAAAAGACACCCGCTTAGGGATATAGGCATCATGCATCACTAAGGGTACAATTTACAAATAGTCCAGCCACAGGGAAAATAGGTGACATGGATTCCAGTTGGATACTTCAGTTAAAAATAATTCTAGCTGTGGACAGTTTTGAAAATATCGTCTTGGAGATTTAAAAGAAACAAATAAATAAATAAGTAAATAAATAAATAAAATAATAAATAAATAAATAAATAAATAAATAAATAAATAAATAAATAAATAAATAAATAAATAAAAACATCTCGTATAGGTATTACCTTTAATGGAACGACATGACAAAAAAGAGGGGGACGTAAACTCACATGTCTACTGCGCTTGACCTTAATTATGACGTCAAGTAGAAATCACCCACAATCAAATAATTAAAACCGTAAATGACCTCAAAATGAGGTTCTACATACCGCTAAAATACTTAATCATCACCTCGGCAGGCAAGTTACAAACACATCTCTTACATAGACAGGACTAACGTAAGACAGGAAGAATTAAGTCATTTGCCTTATGCAAGAATCCTTCCACAATGCAATTTTGTACTGACCACATTTCGTGTAATGGTCGCCAAAGAAGAACGAAGACAACACGAACCAGTTCGATGTTCATTTAAGCTTTCCTCAACTTTTATGTTAAAACATTTATGTACTGTATGTCTGATTTCATTACAAAAAATTAATTTCCAGTCAAGGTCATAGGCAAAATACTACACCCATTGTTTTCGAGCAATTCACTTAGAATAAACACATTCAAATATCTTGTAACACATAAACAGATTTTGGGGACGCATGCGCACTGCGAATAAGCCCCTTTTAAAAGTGATGAATAACCCAGCTCCAGAGTTATGAAGACTCGGTACAAGCACTGTTTTGCGTGATTTATCAAACATCAAGCTGTTTCCCAAAAAATGGGAGGCTCTCAAGAATAGAAAAGACATTGAATAATGCCACATTTGCACGGACTGCAGAACCGAGGATGAACCCCTTGTGCAAATTAACTTCCATAACACTAGCCACTTCCATAATACTAGCCACATAGGAGGCTTACCATTCACTTCTATCTTGCATGCACTCTCTTACTTTCTGGATGTTAAGACCATTTCTTTCACACCATTTATCCAACCCTTTCTTAGTCTCCCTCTCCTCCTTCTTCCCAAAGCTTTCGA
Source organism: Macrobrachium rosenbergii (assembly GCF_040412425.1). Taxonomy (NCBI): domain Eukaryota; kingdom Metazoa; phylum Arthropoda; class Malacostraca; order Decapoda; family Palaemonidae; genus Macrobrachium; species Macrobrachium rosenbergii. The sequence continues at coordinate 50,932,971 of NC_089743.1, forward strand.
ACTGTATACTCTTTTCACCTAGTCGATATCCTTCCTTTCCTCCATCAAACACTCACGTCCGTCCTTTCACCTAAGATAACTCTTACCACTCTCCACATCTCTGGACCTTTCCATTGTTCTTATACCACAAATAATATGAACAATTTATCTCTGCATATTCCATTATCATTCTTATAATCACATGTAACATCCACACTCACATCCATACAGAAGAGTTGGTTCAACAGTTCCTTCATATATTCCAACCTTGGTTTCCATAGACACGCATAGTTTCCTTTCAGTGTTTTTTAACTAGTCCTGCTACTTGTACAACGCCTACTTTGCGACTCACTCCTATTCTCACCCCACAGTCATCCAAACTCTTTACAACCAAATAGTTATTGGAACCTACCGCTTCCATTCTCTGGCAGTACATACTAACATTAACGTCTTCTTCTACCTGGTTCCATTTACCATCATATCCTGACCCTCTTTAAAGTTTATGCTCAGCTCTTTCCTCTTGCAAACTCTTTCAGGCTCTTTCAGTAATATCTGCAGTTTATCTTCATCATTCGCAATCAGTAAGTACTGTATCAGCTAAGAACGTCAGCCATTCCACTCTCGAAAAACAACCTGTCTTTTTATATCAGAACTTAGCACCTACAGTACGTCCACCGCACCTTCTCCGGCTTCGCTCATCACTCCATCCTTAAAGATACTAAACAGTTAAGGGGATATAGCATACTTTGTTTAAACCCATTGTCACACTAAACCAATCAGTTTTATGATTACAAAATCTAACACATGCTATAATTCCATCATCGAATGTTTTATCATTGTCAGCAGTTTATACTCTAACCCATACATCCTTGACACTCTACATTGTTTGTCCATCAATTCCATCATAAGCATTCCGGAGGTGTACGTTTCTCCATCATTTCCATCATAAGCTTCTGGAGGTCTACGTTTCTCCATCAATTCCATCATAAACTTCTGGAGGTCTACGTTTCTCCATCAATTCCATCATAAACTTCTGGAGGTCTACGTTTCTCCATCAATTCCATCATAAGCATTCTGGAGGTCTACGTTTCCCCATCAATTCCATCATAAGCATTCTGGAGGTCTACGTTTCTCCATCAATTCCATCATAAGCATTCTGGAGGTCTATGTTTCTCCATCAATTCCATCATAAGCATTCTGGAGGTCTACGTTTCTCCATCAATTCCATCATAAGCATTCTGGAGGTCTATGTGTGTCACATATAGTCTTTTTCATTTACTTTCAAACTTTTCATGTAACCTTTTCATGATAAGCAATCCCACAAACACTCCTCTTTATCTAAATCCATAATGTTTTCCCCTTGTTCAACCTGTCATTTATCTTACCATCTCAGTTAAAAGCCTATTATTCCCCTTTCATGGTATAAGTTATGATACATCACTATCAGTTTTACCATTTAAAACCCCTCATCCAGATATACCTTATACACCCTATTTAGCTACTAGATCCATACTTTCACCATTGTACCACATGTCACTCATTTGTAATCCCATTTACTCCTGGTGTATTTCCATTTTTCATTTGATAGTGAAATGAAGGTAATGTAAGAAAAACTAATGAATATCTGAACTCAATAGAAGGAGATACGAGTCTTCTAAATTTCATTCATACTGATATATATCTGAAATATATTTCATAGTATTCGCTAAGTTTTAAGTGTGTTCATGATTTATGTCCATCAGTGCGTATTTCTGTTAGTCCCTACTGGTGTTGAAAAGCTATTCTCACTATATGTTATCACAGGAAAACCAAACTAACTCCTAGCAGCATCTTTATCACCCAAAACCTTACCGTAGACTCCTTGCCAAGCGAGGTAAAAAGTAATCAGGAAGAAAATACCCGAAACCAAAGGTTTGAGGAGACATGATTTCAGACCGGTTGGGGTTTTAATGAGAAGTGAATATAGAGTTTAGGCCAAAGGCCAAGCACTGGGACCTATGAGGTCATTCAGCGGTGGAAAGGAAATTGAGAGTAGGTAGGTCTGAAAGGTGTAACAGGAGAAAAACCTCGCAGTTGCACCATGAAATATTTGTTAGGAGAGCGTGGATAGCGAGATGGAAGAAAGATAATACGAATGGAAGCACAGTAAACGGAATGAAAAGGGCTGCAGGTAGGGGCCGAAGGGACGCGGTGAAAAACGTTTAGTAATGTCTACAGTGAACCCAGTGAGGTGCACTGACGGCACTACCCTCTACGGGGTTTTAGTGAGAGGTGACGGAGTTGCGAAGATAAGAGGCCTGTTGGACGGGACAGGTTGAGTGCATACCATGAATAGTAATATTCGTTGGGGCCATAGTGTTGATCATGGGCACAAATATGGCGACAAAAAGCAATGTGCTTAACCAGTAGCAATCTATATTTCCCGTGTCTCCATTATACCCCGTTCATATACCTACATTATCTGAGTTCAATTCCCGCGGCCGGCTGATGAAGAGTTAGAGGAATTTATTTCTGGTGATAGAAATTCATTTCTCTATACTGTGGTTCGGATTCCACAATAAGCTGTAGGTCCCGTTGCTAAGTATTGGTTCTTAGCCACCGTTCTAATATGGCCAGCCCTAGGAGAGCTGTTAATCAGCTCAGTGGTCTGGTAAAACTAAGGTATACTTACTTTACTCTCTTCTATCAGATCACATCTCGTTCAGATCTAGGCCATTTACAGGACGAAACTTGCCACGTTCACGCCTGAACTTCCTTTACTTTACTTAATCACCAACTGCACCAAACTCGCATTTAAATGAGACGTCCTACAGCGTTCAAATCATTAATTTCTAAATATCCTTCAAACATATTTTTAAACAACAAATGTGGATTTCTTTAAACAGACTCCACCATATTGCGATGGTCTCGGTCCCAATTATTATGTAAAGTGCGACATATGGTCTGATTCTTAACACGACTGAGTGGGGGAAAAAGTCTTCAGACAGGTGATGATCACCAAATTATGTAAATTTTATATTTTACAATTCCTGGTGAAATTACTGACAATATCCGTTTAAATTGTTCTTTGTTACTCTGTCAAGCAAACCTGTTTCATCAAAAATATATAAGAATTATTAAGAAATTTCGTTGCGAAGATTAATCTGTTATTAGGGCTAGAAATGGCAATATTATAAAATGTAATCAAAGAGAAATTTCTCTCTCTCTCTCTCTCTCTCTCTCTCTCTCTCTCTCTCTCTCTCTCTCTCTCTCTTTCTCTTTGTTAACAAGCTTCTTGTGCAAATTCTTTAACCCTAAACCGTTTTTAGTAGGGGATACCTTTCAATAATAAATAAGTAAAAACGCGCCGAAGTTTCTTTCAGCGTAATCGAGTTTTCTGTACAGCGTATAATCAAGGCCACCGAAAATAGATCTATCTTTCGGTGGTCTCGGTATAATGATGTATGAGCCGCGACCCCTGCATCTTTAACGACGGCCCAGTGGTGGCCTGTCCTTAAATAAAATAAAAACTACTGAGGCTAGAGAGCTGCAATTTGGTATGTGTGATTACTGGAGGATGGATGATTAACATACCAATTTGAATGCCCTCTAGCCTTATTAGTTTTTAAGATCTGAAAACTAAAAACCAATGCTCACTGCTTCATTTGTTCAATCACCAGCATATAAAACAAAAAGTCTCTTGGCTGCCTTTTAAACCTATATAGACGTCTTTATCATCAGCATATACTTCACCATGCACTCCTGTCTTCCAAGAACTTTACTTTTCCTACATTTTGAGCCCTTTCGTACAAACACTTTTATCACATTTTCAGCTGAACACTTTCTACATAACTAATGAACCAACTTCCTCTTTATCCACAAATGTGTCTTATCTTATTATTTCTACCTGATTGCACAATATCAAAATACCCTCGTGCATCTTTACCTTTACCTTTTTTTTTAACTTATATTTTACAAAATAAATTCATCTCAACAATTCCCAGATTTCTTTCACATCCCAATAACCGCAGCTAAATCCCTCAAAATTGTTTGGGAAAAAAAATTATCTATACGTCAGAAATGTTTGCTTCTTTTACACAAGCTCAATATTTTCCTTACCTGTTCTGTTTTATAAATTATTTTCCTTTATTCAGCCATCAACAGCAGCTTTACGAAATATTACGACAACTTCTCGTTAGGTAATTTAGTCATCAGTCATTTGTGTATATTATGGAAAACGCGATTTAGCTGATTTTTTTTTTTTCTATACGTGGCAAATAAAGAACAGTAAATGAGCAACATTCCTTCAACAGCCCTGTTAAGCAAACTAATGTAAGTTATATCTATTTTTATCGTTACACCGGTATAACGGATAAATTAAATTAAAAAATATTTGGACTACAGTACCGCTATACGAAAGTCCAATTACATTATTTGGGAGCTTTTCTGTGGGCCTTTAAATAAATTTAACTGCTGACTTAAATTAGCGTATTGTATATTGTATATATATATATATATATATATATATATATATATATATATATATATATATATATATATATGTATATATATATATATATATATATATATATATATATATATATAAATATATAAATATATATATATATATATATATATATATATATATATATATATATATATATATATATATATATATATATATATATATATATATATATATATATATATATATATATATATATATATATATATATATATATATATATATACATCTCTCTCTCTCTCTCTCTCTCTCTCTCTCTATATATATATATATATATATATATATATATATATATATATATATATATATATATATATATATATATATATAATATATATATATAAATAACAGGCTACTAACAGGCGTCTACCAATATAACGAGAGTAACCCAAAAGTCAATTATTGCCATAGATAGATTTTACTAACCCTTCTTCAGTAACTTTTCTGTTAATTTCAAAATTTTAATCAATGACATTATTAGCATGGAAACATGCATCATTGTTAAAATATTTTATTTCATTGACTCGATATTTGTTCTAAAGAGGAAATTCTCACAGTAAACTCAAAGAACTGGAGAAAAGTTATCTAAATGTTAATCCATTTCAATGATATATTTTTGTTATTCTGAACCTTGGAGTCTTCCTAGGCATATGATTTATAATTGCTTCTAAAAGTAATGATCTCATCCTGCAGATAGTTGCTGATCTACATACTTAAGGTGAATATATTATGCAATAATTACTATCCATTGTTAACAAAGTTCTCCATTGCAAGTAAGCTGGAATGGATTCAGAGTTTTGTATCTGCGGCAATAATAATACATTTTTCCTACTTGTTTGTTTAAAACTGGTTCCAAATGAAATAATTATTTTCTTCTCATTTCTTTAGCCTTATATTTTTGTATCTATCAAAGCTAGAAGGTGGAATAACAAATAATATTTTTTTCTGTTTTTTATTATAAAAATAAATACAAGAACTCTCAGCATCTCGCACTCACATGTGTCATAAGTTACTTGATAGTGGAAGAAGGAAAAAATTCTAAAGGAAAGAAATACAAATTTTGATATCTGGACTCCAAGCGGGGTGCAGAAATTCCCAAGTTGTCCCTGGTTGCTGTTAGATGGTCAATGGCGGTACGTAAAGAAAGCAGTTCTCTAGGTCTCTTGGGAGCTTCTCACATTTGAGTCCTGGGGGGACGCCCCTGTGACGCGGGCTTCCCCCCGGGAGATCCAACTGGATAGTCGAAGAAAGGAACAAACAGTGTCAATATTCTAGACTTGGCCAAGGAGGCTTGGGTGGTGGGGTAAGGATGAAAGGATGAGGGATGGATTTAGGATGAGGGTGGGGGAGGATGGGATGGGATCTACATCATGGAATCGATGGGAAATTTTTTTTAAGGATTAGGAAGCAAGGTTGAGGGAGGATTTTGAAGAGGGGGCTTTTAAAGGATGTGGTATTTGGGATTAAGGAATAGGATATGCAGGTATGAATCCGGAGAGGTGCCGGGTTCTTAAGCTGGGATGTGGCAGGAGCAGGCAGATGGCATCTTGTAGATGTCGATGAAGAGACCCTTGTAAGGGTCGCAGGGGTCATAAGACAGAAGGCGGTGGTAGACGTACTTCTGGGTGCAGTGGCTCTTGTAGCAGGGAGCCAGGGCACGGCAGGCGGCCTCTGGGAACAGGCAGGTCTCCAGACGGGCAGTCTGGGTATAGTAGTGGACGTCGTTGACGATCACGCGCCACTTGCCCTCAACGTTCTGAGCTCGCTTGGGCATGGCGTAAGCGACGTCTGAGGGGCAGATGTATCCTTCAGGGCCTCCCCAGTGGGTGGCGTCGTATGGGGAGGGACCAGTGGAAGCACCAGTGTAATAGGAGTAATCGAAGCCCTCCTCTTGTTCCTTAGTGACCATGTCTACGAGATCGTCAGCTGACTGGTCAGCGATATCAGCGTACTTCTTGGCGAAGAGGTAGTCGGCACTGATGGCGCCCTTGATCTCATACTCGGGATATTCGGGATCTTCTAAGCAGTAGGTGAGGGATGAATTGGCGGCGCAAACTGGGGTTTTCGTAGGATCACAGTAGGAGTGTTTGTAGGATGGCTGGTGACCATAAGCAGGCTGGTGATGACCGTAAGCAGGTTGATGATGTCCATAGGGGGGAGGATGAGATGCTAACACCGCCGTGGCGCAGACTAGAAGTATTGACTGCGGAAGGAAAATGAAAATCTAAGTTCAGAACCACTAAGAGGAATATGTTGTCAAGAGAAACCTCAGGATGACCCCAACCAAAATATTTAACAAGTAACGACTAGAAATCTCCAAGCAACAACTTACCACTGTGAGCGCCATATTCCTCAGAAATAAAAGATGAGAGAGTTCTTGGTATCTGACTTGATGTGCGCCTCCTTTGCCAGTTCCGCTAAATATATAGGAGCGGAGGCTGTGACGTCACGTGACTCCTCGAGAGCTCATTGGCCCCGGACACTTTTACTTTCACCTGTTCTGTGGGAAGAAATTATGAGGTGAGGAAGGTAAGGAGGTGGATTTGGGGTTCGTGAGGGGTGGGGGAAGGGGTGAA
>NC_089743.1:50942529-50992529 GCF_040412425.1 Macrobrachium rosenbergii
AATTTGGTATGTTTGATGATTGGAGGGTGGATGATCAACACGCCAATTTGCAGCCCTCTAGCCTCAGTATTTTTTAAGATCTGAGGGCGGACAGAAAAAGTGAGGACAGAAAAAGTGTGGACGGACAGAAAAAGCCATCTCAATAGTTTTCTTTTACAGAAAACTAAAAAGGAGTACGATTGCTTAATGATGGTAGCTATAAGAGCGCAGAGAATCGGCTCCTGTTTCTACCGTGCTTTGAAAGTACCTATAATCACCGGCCCTGATCTTCTGATCTCTCGTTAGAGGAAAAAAGAAGGAAAGTCTACGTAATTGTAGTGTAATTATACTCGGTACGATCGCATGAGCTACTCTCAACTTCAACCATGTTATGTCTTTTCATTGAATTATATTAAATGTTATGATACCCGTTAATTGCTCTCTACTTTATCTGGTAATTAGTACTTAGATACTGCAATCAAATACAAAATATAGTAAATTGAAGAGACGAAAAACTATTTGCAATTTTAATAAGAAAATTAAAATTGCCGGGGTACAGGTTCCAGTACCAGGCAGTAATTACGTTGAGCTATTTGAATATTTTAGGATATTTGACAAGATGAAAATTACGTGCTACGTGATTATCATTCTTTTTATAATCATGCCTTTTTTGTGGATCTTCTTAAGCCGAAAAAGTTAATAAAGTCAAGAGTTTCATGTGAGTAAAAGAAGACATGTGTCAGCATGTCTCTTGCTGTTTGACAGAAAAACCTTCAGCTCCCTGTTTCTCTTTGTTTACCTTTGACTTTCAGCGATAAATTAAAGATAATTTCTGTGGTCATATATATATATATATATATGTATATATATATATATATATATATATATATATATATATATATATATATATATATATATATATATATATATATATATATATAGTATATATATATATATATATATATATATATATATATATATATATATATATATATATATATATATATATATATATATATATGCATATATATTTATATACATAAACATACATACATACATACATATATCTATATATCAATATACACACACACACATATACATGATATATATATATATATATATATATATATATATATATATATATATATATATATATATATATGAAATGCATCAATCTCGTGTGTTCAATATGTTTACTATTACAAATTTCGTTGAAAATCATTTAATCTGAAAAAGGGTATGAATTTAAAATAAAACTCCTGTCCAGATGAATCCAATCCCAACCTGGAGTAAAGAACTAGTTTACTGCTAAACTACTACACAAACTTGTTAAGATAATGTTAACTATTTTTGCTTTTAGGCTAAAAAATACGGAGAATACTAATAACATTCACAAGAACTACTATCATGATGGCCACTTTGACCTTCCAGTTTCTGTTGAACTGAATTGAATTGAATATAGAGTTTAAGCGCTGGGACCTATGAGGTCATTCGGCGCTGGAAAGGAAACTGAGAGTAGGTAGGCCTGAAAGGTGTAACAGGACGAGAACCTCGCAGTTGCACTATCAGATGATTGTTAAGAGAGGTTGGATAGCGAGATGGAAGAAAGATAATATGAATGGAGTTACAGTAAAAGGAATGAAAGGGTTTGCAGCTAAGGGGCCCGAAGGGACGCTGCAAAGAACCTTAACTAATGACGACAGTGCACCCCGTGAGGTTCATTGACGCCACTATCCCCCTACGAGGTTTCCAATTTCTGTTGTTCAATCGCAATTATAATTTGTGTTCCTGTCAACTTGATTGGGTCAGTGTTAAAATTGTTACCCTATTCATCATCATATAAGCCTAATTCTCCTATGCTTATGTAAGTTACCCAAAATTGTTCAACAAATGCTCTATACACGCATTTATAACGCAATTACTTTAAACTGGAGTGGAATTACTTATACTGACTTATTATTTACTATTTAAAACTTCAAACGGTGCTGCTTATTATCTACGCGTCACCTACTTCGAGGAGTTAGTACTAAACATGGCGGAAGCTTTTTAGGACGTCGTGTTTAGTACTAGATATCGTTTATTAATATCATTTGTCGACCACACAATATAAAAATGGGTTTATATAATACTTTGATCCCCGAGGAGCTAGTACTCAACATGGCGTCCCAAGGAGCCTGCCGTGTTTAGTACTAGCACCTCGGAGTAGGTGACGCGTAGAAAAGAAGCCAAAGCAGCGCCACTTCAAACTCTCAGACAATAAAACTGCTTATATTTTGTAAGTCAAACCTATAAGTTGGGTGGTTAAAACAGACGATTTGGGGTCGTCCCGTTAAATCTGATCGTGCTTCTTTTTGGCTCAAGAAATTAGTTATGTACCTAGTAATCAGTTGGCTATGGCGACTGCAACCATTGTTCATTAGGATTTGGGTATACAGACCTCCTCCTAATAATAGTTTCTGAGAACTGGAAGACTGACCCCATCTTGATCCTCCCTCTTATGTCGGGAAGAGCCGTAAAATAAATTGCACATGTTCAATAAATGCCATTTTCCCACAGAGGGAGTGATTCTTTTTTTTTTTTTTTATCCCATACATTTCATGAACATTCTTCTCCAAACAGGAAAAGCAACTTCTCAAGAACTGACAGTATCTCTTCCTCGTGGTAATGACGTTAAATAATATATATTAGTGTCAACTGTCAAGAGAAGCGTCACTCTCAGCACGCCATAAGTAGTTGTACAGTTTTTCGAACTGGGCTGCCACCTTCACCTCACGTCTGCTCCACTGAATTTATCGTCCATTACCATAATTTCTTCATGGATACTTGACGTTTCAGTCAGTTAATCGACCGGCTCTGAACTTCTCTAGTTAACGATAGGAGTGCCATGCTATTGAAGATGATAACATTACTTGCATCTCATAAAATTGATGAAACGGGGAAATAAACATATCCAGCGTCCAAAAATATATACACACACGCACACATACATACATACATACATAAATCATTGATTAACTATCGCATCAGTCTGTTAACTTACTGATTGCCCATTTGATTGAATTTTGACTCTCGAGCTAACCAAATGGACTCAGAGCTATTCTAATTGCGCCTAAACCTTTCAGTTACTGTAGACGTTTTTCCATAAATGTTTTCAGTTTTGTTTTATCTAAATAGGAACGTAAGAATAATAAGTCTTTTGATTTACATTCAGCGGATTGACAGACAAGAGTGCACATTTCATAATTCATCATTCACCATCCAAATCATCAGAGGAACCTGTTTCCCTTCTCCCGGCACAGCCAAAAAATTGCCCGTGGCAAGAGCATCGCAAATTACATCAATCAGTTCCATCCTTTCTTCTGTGCTCGGCCGATGTGGCTCACTCATTATCTCTCTGCGCCATCGCCTTAGCGCTCTCGAGTTGCGCACTTCGCGGCTCTTATTATCTAATCAAACGGCGCAGTCAGCCTCGCCTTATCAATGACAAAACAACAAACAATATGCCGTCCTCACTCGTGAAACCGTCGGCGTCAACCACACCCATATCTCGAAGGCTAAAATGGAAAGTTCCTCGGTGCGTTGTGTCCCGCGAAGCCTCCCTCCCGGAGGAGGAGGGAGGCTGAAGCAGGTACTCGAGCCTTCGGCGGAGCGGAAATCTTCTTTGCTGGGTCCAGTTGTTCGTCCGTGGAGAGTCAGGTTTTATTTTATCTCTTTATTCATTTATTTATTCACTTGTTTATTCTAGAAAAAAATGCTGTCGAGAAATGCTGCGATACAGCTGTATTGCTGTTCTAAATGCTATTGATAGTGCTGTACTGTTGCCCATAAATGCTGCAAAAGTTCTGTATTGCTGTCAATAAATGCTGCAATATCGCTGTATCGTCCAGAAATGCTTTGCTGAAATGCCGAATAATTGCTGCCGATAGTGCGATGGCGCTGTATTGCTGTCCAAGAAATGCTGATGGTGTCAATAAATGCTACAAAATTGCTGTGTCCATAAATGCTGTCCAGAAAGCTGCCTGTATTGCTGTCAAGAAATGCTGCGATGGTGCTGTATTGATGCCAAGAAATGTTAAGAAGGTGCTGTATTGCTGTCAAGAAATGCTGCGATATCCATGCTGTCCAAATGCTGCGAAAGTGCTGTATTGCTGTCCAGAAATGCTGCGATAGTGCTGTATCGTATTGCCATAAATGCTGCGATAGTGCTGTATTGCTGTCCAGAAACGCTGCGATAGTGCTTTTTTTCTAGGAAGAGGCAATGGATTTTATTGGTATTTCCTGCATATGAAGATGATATGAATTGTTATTTAATATCACTCAAATTAACATTCAGCCTTATTTTCCATTACTAAAAGTGTTATTGTATTAAATTAAAAGTTAATAAAAATTGCTTTAGGAACCATCGTCTAACTTTTTAATCGTTTGTCGCATGCTTGTGACTTTCCATCAATGCAATGCAGTGTTCACCATGGTCTGTTCAGTACGAATATTAATATGCGAATCCATGATGTTCTATTAATTGCCATGCAGTATAGGAAGGTCACGATCATGTTATATGTGCTTTACTCAAGAAGTCACCTTGTGAACGTATTTAAATAGAATATATATATCTCCAACGAATCTAGTAGATGAATTGGCGTTTTTTTTATATTACTATGAAGTGAATTACTGTTTCTTTCATGTACCTTATAAAATAAATGAAAAATTCGGTTGAGGCAATACAGAAACATTCTGTTCGACACCTTATTCGTTATAAATAACAATTTCCTAGCTTTGTTTTCTCTCAGGTAACAAAAAAATTAGTAAAATAATTATAATAATTTCATGATGATTTTTAATATCTGTACGTAAAATTCTACATTTTTTAAAAGTAATCTTTGAGAAAATTTAAAGTTATGAAGACATAAGAACCTGACACTGCTTTAAACCAGGAAAAAATCTGTTAGGTCTGTTTTGTTCTGTTTATCCACTGGTACTGTTATACTTCAATGCAACAAATTAGAACCCATTTTACATTATGTCTCGTCAAACAGAAGCCTCGATATTAGTATAAGAAAACTGTAATTAAGTTTTTTAGCTTTGAAAAATCAAAGTAAATTTTTTAAGTACATTCTCCTAATCGAATACATCTAGAAGGATACAAGGAAATGTCATTTGAAAGCAATCAAATATAAATCAAAATATTTATTAAAAATTACTTTTCAGATAGAAGACATCATAATTAACTAATTAAAAAGAGAAATATCACTTAAGCATGATGTGTAAATTAGACTTTACTACAACAAAGTAATATGTCATAATCTGAGCAGACGCAACGGAAAACGACGAATAATAATAATAATAATAATAATAATAATAATAATAATAATAATAATAATAATAATAATAATAATAATAATAATAATAATAATTTGGCAGCAGACCCTCTTTTAAACAGGTTTTATTGAATATTATTGCTGCTTCAGCTGCATTTATTTTATAGAAGACTTTTCTATTTTCCTTATTGCGGACTTCTCTTCATTGGAGGTGCGTGCTAACAGCTCACATATATAATAATAATAATAATAATAATAATAATAATAATAATAATAATAATAATAATGTCTTTTAATTCTCGATATTATAGCCTCGTTGCATTGGTTCCTTGGTTCAATAATAATAATAATAATAACAATATAATAATAATAATAACGTTCCCCTCATCTTTCGGAAGCTTTGACCTTACTGGACCATTATTGTTTCCTTTAAGGTGAAGACGCCATGCTTCATGTTGTGATCGTCGACCTTGAGCCAATAACACTTTGTGGTCTAAGAGCGCTCTCTCTCTCTCTCTCTCTCTCTCTCTCTCTCTCTCTCTCTCTCTCTCTCTCTCTCTCTCAGCTGTAAAACTTTATTTCTGTACTTCGACCGAAAAGGACTAATGGATTACTAGAGGTTTCGTGGTTATTATTATTATTATTATTATTATTATTATTATTATTATTATTATTATTATTATTATTATTATGATCTATCAAAGAGTGCATGTTGTTACAGCTCTCAAAAGCTCTTATTTCGGTTTTTAAAACTATAGGACGTAAAATCTTTGAGGGTTTTAACAATTATTATTATTATTATTATTATTATTATTATTATTATTATTATTATTATTATTATTATTATTATTATTGCTGCTTTTGTTATTGAAAAGTGGCCACAGCATTTAAAGCTATCTATTCATTTTTTTTTTACAATTAAGCAAAGTTCAGCCATTGAATTTTTTCTTGATTATTTTTGTATCTTTTCCCTTAGAAAAGTCACTAACTACACCAAATAGGGTGCATTTTAATATGCATAATTCTCGAGAGCAACTGTACCTCCGGAGAGGTAATCAGCCATGACTATAACGTTACCTAGAGTCCTGAGGAGACTCCTGCTATACAGCAAATTCAGAGGGGGAAGATTTCATGGTGGCCGGTAATAAAGTCACGGGAAAAAAAGTCCCAAATTTGGCTAGGAAAAAAAGTCACAGGAAAAAAGTCACATTAATTTATGGTGGCCGGTAATAAAGTCACAAGGAAAAATTCACAATATTTCTTGGGGGTTATTATCTTTATGATATTTACAGTCTTTTGTTTATGTTTATACGGAAATCCCCATCTGGCTTGTACTAAACACGCCGCAAAGGTGGATACATACCGGGTTAAAACCCTTGGGGGTCACTGTCTATTAAATATTATTGTGACTTTTTTTCTGTGACTTTTTTCCCGTTACTTTTTTCTGTGACTTTTTGTCTGTGGTTTTTTATTTACCTGGATTCTACTTCATGTACAAGGCAACAGACTTCAATGAAGCTGGCTAGGAATCTCACCCCCTTTTTGCAAATTAGTTGGTACTGTGTAGCCATATGCCTATTTACGATCTTTAGTAAGAGAGAAATGTAATTATGTTCGTATTTCTCTCTCTGTCTCTGTCTCTCTCTCTCTCTCCATATATATATATATATATATATATATATATATATATATATATATATATATATATATATATATATATATATATATATATATATATATATATATACATATATTTATATATATACATATATTTATATATATACATATATTTATATATATACATATATTTATATATATATATATATATATATATATATATATATATATATATATATATATATATATATATATATATATATATATATATATATATTATATATATATATATATATATATATATATATATATATATATATATTCCAAATCCCACCATATAAAAACACCGACCATCGAGCTCTCTAGGTAAGCAGGCGTTACGTAAAGATCAGCTAAATGTAAGCAAATTTTTGCGATGTTCATCTTCAACTTCCGTTTTTGGTCACTACTTTCTGCTCGTCATGGAACGGAAGTCTAAGACCTCGGACGCCCTGTTTAAAGATCCTAGTGAATTAATATCATACGCCTACAGATAAAAGGAAAATAACTATTATGATTAAAATTAATACTCTAAATCAGTTTGTTTTGGAAGATAATCGGTAACGGAAATGCTGCTTTGTTTCAATTCTTTATTATTATTATTATTATTATTATTATTATTATTATTATTATTATTATTATTATTATTATTATTATTATTTCAACAAAGCTTTCCCTCCGTAGAACAACAGTTATCTTTGATATGCCGTTTGATTACCTCCTTTAGACACACAGTTTAATTGTTGCCACAGACAGTTCGCATGGAAGATTCAGTGTGAAATGCTCTTTGAAGGCCGTAAAATTTTCTGCCAACATTCCATATAATTCCTTTATCCTTTATCATTCACAAGTGACAAATTATTACACTCTTTAACGTTGACATTATAGAGTGCAGTGACTTAGAAACTTGTATTTCAATAGCATTCGAATAAACGAATAACAGTTAATAACGCCGTAATGAACGTAGTTGAGAGGACCTTGACAGTTACTGAACAGATAAACCCTGTCGTTTGCATAGGTTCTCTTATGAGAGAAGTGTTGTTTGCTTTCTACTAGAGACATATTTACCATGCACTCATACTGACTCAAAACGTATTACAGGTTTACGATCTCGTATCCGTAATTCAAAAAACCGAAATATTTCCTGGAGAAAAGTAATCATTTGCGAAGGTTAAACAGTACAGCTATGTTTATAATAATGAAGATTTAAATAAAGTTGTTTTGCTTGCTGCATCCAGTTACAGTGTTTTGCATGTATTATTTTCATACTGTTACTGTATTGCAGAATATAAACATTGCCATCGTATGCCATTTGCATTTGATATTGTTTACATTCTCAAAATGAATCGAATTGACTTGAATATAGAATTTAGGCCAAAGGCCAAGCACTGGGACCTATGAGATAATTCAGCGCTGAAATGGGAATTGACAGTAAAAGGTTTGAAAGGTGCCACAGGAGGAAAATCTCTCAGTTGCATTATGAATCAACTGCTAGGAGAGGATTGAGGAAAGTAAGATGGAAGGAAGAGTGTATGAAAGGAGGTACAGTAAAAGGAACGAAAGGGGTTGCAGCTGGGGACCGAAGAAACGCTGCAAAGAAACTTAAGTAAGGCCTACAGTACACCGCGTGAGGTGACCTGACGACACTAACCCCCTACGGGGATTCTCAAAATCTCGGGTGATTGAAAATAACCAAGACCAACGGTGGTCTTTGTACTACCGACAGCTTCATTGCCGTTAGTTGCTAAACGAAACATAATTCGTAGAGCCCTTTTCTCGTAAATTAACGAAGTTGGGTTTAAAAACGTGTGCATTACTTTATTGTAAATGCAGTAAGTGTGATTCTGCCTGTTCCAAAACGTTTTGCAGCCTGCCCTTTATTCGTTTTATTCGGCCTTGACTGTAACCCGCAGCTTTAATTCATGAAGGATGAATAAAAATGTAATAATTTTTACTTATGGAAGCCACCATTGAGAATTGGCAAGTTTGAACAACTTGTGTACTTGATAGTTATGGTAAATCCGCATTTCAGCTGTTTCTCTATGCGGCTGTTCATATCGGTACAGGTTGACAATCCTTCATCCGGAATTCTAAAAACAGGATTTTTTTTTAGTGAAGGATGGAACATCATCATAAGTATAGCGGTCGATGAAATGCAGAGAGAGAGAGAGAGAGAGAGAGAGAGAGAGAGAGAGAGAGAGAGAGAGAGAAGACTATTGTCCCGGTTAGGTTGTTATACCAAAACTCGATTTACAAAAGTCTAATAATAGTTGTATTGAGAATAATGATAATTTTAATGAAACTGTTGTTTTACTGTATCTAATATTGCATGTGTTATTGTCACATTACCATATTACAAAATATGAACAAAGCGATCGTGTGCCATTTGCATTCTGGTTTTGTTTATATTATTAAAATCATCAGCTGACTGCTTTTTACAGACATCGTCACTGTCTTTAGTTGCCGTTTCTTTCGTAAAGTATCAGATCTGGGTTTAAAAACTGAAACTGCTTTATTCATAAACACAGTAAATTTAATGAAGTACGTGTGTGATTTTGTCAGTTGCAGGCGCTGCCTTCGCCTCCAAATAGTTTTGGAGTCTCTCATTATTTGTTTCTTCAGCCACAGGTATAATACCTGCGTGACGGATGAACTTATGTGTTTGATTTTAGTTTTCGGAAAAGAAAACTATTGCGCCGGCTTTGTATGTCCGTCCGCACTTTTTTTGTCTGCACTTTTTCTGTTCGCCATCAGATTTTAAAAAACTAATATGGCTAGAGGGCTGCAAATTGGTATGTTGATCATCCACCCTCCAATCATCAAACATACCAAATTGCAGGCCTCTAGCCTCAGTAGTTTTTATTTAATTTAAGGTTAAAGTTAGCCATAATCCTGCTTCTGGAAACTATATAGGCTAGGCCACCACTGGGCCGTGGTTAAAGTTTCATGGGCTGCGGCTCATACAACATTATACCGAGACCACCGAAAGTTTGATCTACAGTATTTTCGGTGGCCTTGATTATACGCTGTAGCGGCTGTACAGAAAACTCGAGTCTCGCTTGCGCCGAAGAAACTTCGGCGCATTTTTTTACTTGTTATTTATGAAATTACATTGAAAAAAGCAGGTTTTTAACAAGACAACTGTAACTCAACTCTAAGTAAACGCGTTTTATCTACGGTAACGAACATCGGCAAACAGCTGTTTACCAATTCTGTCGTTCGTGTCAATACTTGCTGTTGTTTATCCCAGCGTTTTGCATGCAGTAGCAAGTGATTGTCAATTGCAAGAAATAGTAATGAATTCTTACACGAGCCACAGATTTGGTAGCCTTGGTTTAATCTTTGATGATTCGCACTTAACCTACTGAAGTTTTGTTCCTAGGCCTATCAATCAGTTAAAAGCTAACTTCCATAAGCCTTATTGGTGAAATCTATCGAAAATGAGACATTAATAGGAAGCGCAGCCTAGTGTAATATACTAAAAAAAATAGACCTGCACATTAAGCAGGTAATCTAACGGAAATGCATCTCTCACTATACATGATATTATATATAATAAAATCATGTTTTGGGACAAAATTTTAATCATCTCATGATACACGAGATCAAACGATACATGACTGTATACGCAAATTACTGTTCTTTTTGATGCTGTGTACTTTTCAGTATTACGGAATGATATTGTTGGAAATGAAATATGCTTGTGTATTTAGGAGCAACCTTCAGTTCCGAAATCCAAAAAAAAATCCAAAAACCGAAACACATCTTGCCCGGAGGGTTGCGGATAAGGTACTGTGACCGTACCCGTTCACAAATACAACTGTATTTGCCTGCGCATGAATATTTATACAGACACCTTTTAAATGACACTCCAAAGAGATCCTAGTAGACCTTGCATGTAATCTAAAGGGTCACCATCATTAAAGCTCAACGTCGAATGACTTTCATTTCCCTGAGATGAATACCTGAGAGCATCTCTTATCTAATGATGAGATTTTCTTAATCACCCAGGGGAGGGTGTGGCTCAATCTCTTATAATAGTTTAATGGAGATCGGATGCGAAATATCTCTTTTGCTGGAACTCGAAGAACCAAAATGCGTCGGCTGTAGAATCGTTACGTGACCTTTATTTTCGACTAAAACGCAGGTCTTTTTTTATTATTAACGACAAGGGAAGGCTGTAATAAGGTTGTATTCCCATTAACGTTGTTTTAAGAAAACTACTTTTACTCACAACGATTATATTCATATATATATATATATATATATATATATATATATATATATATATATATATATATATATATATATATATATATATATATATATATATATAGATAGAGAGAGAGAGAGAGAGAGAGAGAGAGAGAGAGAGAGAGAGAGAGAGAGAGAGAGAGAATCAAACAAAAGACCATGCATCTTATTTCACCTGGCAAACAAGTTCCCTCCAATTCTGTAAACATTATTACTGCAACGCCATTTTGCAGTAAAAATCAATAGACTAATAATACTTTCCCCTTTACGTCCTGACTACTCCACAGTTTTGTAGTGACAAAGACTATGCATCCCTTTGAGCAATCCAGGATGATGACGAAAGAATACATAATTTATCTGATGTCTGGATAGAATGCCTGCAATGTATATTTTTCGTACATCGTGTCTATCGTGTAACTTTCGTGTTTTGCGTGGTCTACACACATATTTTTATCTTCATTTTTATATATCATCGATTGGAATTTATCAAAATTTTTATTTACTTCCAGTAATAATAATTATCTTAATTTTTTCCTAAATTTTGCCCATACTTGTCTATGATATGAATTATCATTTAGTTTCTCTCTCTCTCTCTCTCTCTCTCTCTCTCTCTCTCTCTCTCTCTCTCTCTCTCTCTCTTTCTTACTTTTGTATTTTTCCCCTTACACTTGGCTGAGTAACCAACACAAGGCCTGACCTATAACAAATTGTCATTTAGTTTCCCTCTCTCTCTCTCTCTCTCTCTCTCTCTCTCTCTCTCTCTCTCTCTCTCTCTCTCTCTCTTCTTGAGATTGTATTTTTCTCTTACACTAGTCTGAATCACTAGCACAAGGCCTAATCAATAACATAAATCATCATTTAGACTCTCTCTCTCTCTCTCTCTCTCTCTCTCTCTCTCTCTCTCTCTCTCTCTCTCTCTCTCCTTACAGTTGTATTTTCCCCTATACTTGCTTGAACCACTAACACTCGGCCTGATCTATTACAAACTATTATTTAGTCTCTCTCTCTCTCTCTCTCTCTCTCTCTCTCTCTCTCTCTCTCTCTCTCTCTCTCTCTCTCTCTCTCTCTCTCTCCTTCCTTATTACCTCATCTCCCCGAGGGCCCATATGTGTCGACCTCACCCTCGCCGTTAAAACCAGACTTTCACTCTCATTCGGCGGCAGTTACTCAACGAAATCTTCATCGCCGGATGCGAGCCGCGCTGCCACTTCAGTTATGACTGATTTGCATAATGAGCTGATCTGAGTCCGCGGCGAGAGCGAATGGCAAGTGGGATAATACGGTAGAATAAAACAATCCCTATAGAATCCTGCGTAACGAGGTCTCTCTAATGTAGCTGGGAACTCGATCAGAAACCGAAAGCTATTTTAATTCTGAAGGTTTAACGGAATGGAATGGAATATAAAATTTAGGCCAAAGGCCCAGCGCTGGGACCTATGAGATCATTCAGCGCTGAAACGGAAACTGAGAGTATAAAGGTGTTGAAAGTGTAAAAGGGGGGAAACCTCTTCTTGCAATATGAAACAATTGTTAGAAGAGGGTGAAAAGTAAGATGGGAGAAAGAGATTATGTACAGAGGTACAGTAAAGGGAATGAAAAGGATTGCAGCTAGGGGCCGAAGGGACGTTGCAAAGAGCCCCAAGTAATGCCTACAGTGCACCGCGTGAGGTGCACTGACGGCACTGTCCCCTACGGGATAAACCAAGGCGTAATGATTGATGCGCTCGAAAGCTTTTTTAAATCAAAAAGTTTCAATGTTAGTTAAACCCCTGAACTATATAATGAAAAGGGGTAAATTGTGCAGGTTAAAAACCGGAGAGTCATTTCAATTCAGAAGGCTGATATGGGCACGAAGAGGTTAAAAAGAGCAAAGAGAGAGGAACGAGATGCCCTGCCCAATTGGGGAGACCTTGTTGAGAAGGGCACTCTTGTCCCCCGTCCGTTTTAATGGGCACAGGGGCACAAGATACAACAACGAATGCCATTAACGAGGTGGGAAACGAATGGGCCATCCGTGTTGGTTGGTGTGACAATTTACCAGCACCGGTTCAACCCCGCCCATTTAATCGTTCCTGCCCTGAATTACTCTCGTCCATACTCAGACCTCATACCCAGATTGTTGACGTTGACCTATTTTGCGCGTCCTGCAAGCGATGTCACGCTAATTAATTCAGTTGCATCCATTCAGTTGTGATTGTTAAATTCTCACTCATGACTACGATATTTTCTTGGATCTTGCTTTCAATGTCTCTTTTGGTCAATATTTAACTTTTTATTACAGGAAAATAAATTTTCGATTTTAGATTTTCATCTCTGACTCTCATTTAGTCTTTTTGTTAATACATATATCATATACATATAACATACACAAACACACACTAAATAATATATATAATATATATATATATACTGTATATATGTATGTGTGTGTGTGTGTGTGTGTGTGTACTGTTTATCAATGCTGAAGATAAACAGTCCTTGCCGAGTAATTTTAGACAGTGAATAGAAAAAAAATCTTTGGAAAGTGGATTATGAACCACTTAAGAAAATAATTTACTCTCAGGGTACTCAGTTTCTTCGCTGTACTGAAGACATAAAGGAAAACAAGACACCTAAAAAAGAATAAGAAAACAAACCTGCCATTTAAGCCTCATCCTGTTACCAAACGTCAAATCCTCAAACATTACTTGCTATTGTCATGTGCACGGTTACTTTGATTCAGAATTCTGTATGAACATAAGGTCATAAGTTGAATCTAAATGATAATAATCCCTCGCCAGTCAATGGTTCACACAATAGCCACGAAATATTAGACTTGTTTTGTAACATTCTTTCTACTTCATCTTTTACCCAGTCTACAAAATGCTCCAATAGCCATTAGAATGATGACTCAACCATTCAAATGGTAATAAACGTGAAGAAATGGGTTTCAAACTCATCCGGAAAAGGAATATGTACGTCTCTATACATTCTCTTGATTTCCCTACCCCATTATCATCATTAATATTTATGGATAATCTCATAATCGCATTAGTCAATAAATGGTGAGGAAATCCACACTGATGCCAGTGTAAATATATATTATAAATATATACACAAAACGAGAGCTTTCGAGAACCTGCTCGATTGAGAAGGAGAGTCGAGCATCCACACTGATGTCAGTGTAAATATATATATATATATATATATATATATATATATATATATATATATATATATATATATATATATATATATATATATATATATATATATATATACAATATATATTTATATAATATATATTAGGATATATAGCATATGATGTATATATATATATATTACAAATATATATACAAAACGAGAGCTTTCGAGAACCTGCTCGATTGAGGAGAGTCGAGCATCCACACTAATGTCAGTGTAAACATATATTATGGATATATATACAAAACGAGAGCTTTCGAGAACCTGCCCGATTGAGAAGGAGAGTCGAGCAGATTCTCGAAAGCTCTCATTTGCGTATGTATTCAACATCATTGTGGATTTCTTCACCATTAACATTATTAATATAATATCTTATAATTTCAAAGAAAAACGCCACTAGCAAACAGCTAATGTGATCCGCATCACGTGCACACACACACACACACACACACACACACATCTCAGGACTTTCCCTTTCGAAAATCATAAAATCCCGGAACATATGGATAAGGAAGAACGACGTGAGAAAATTTTCGTGTCGACAGCACGAAAGGTTAACACATCAATTGGACAGATGGCGCCGAAGGTTTGAGGCCGTTTTCAAAAGAGTAATGAGGCCTCTGAGGGGCGAAGTCATTACGGCCACTGCGCATCCTTGGTCATTTTTCGGCCTTTTAACGATGGCACAGGGAGTTAATTACGCCTTGGGAAGTAGCCGGTATAACTGCGGCATATATGAACATATGCGCTCATGGAGAGAGAGAGAGAGAGAGAGAGACGGAGTGATTTGTTTTTATTATATAGTAAATATGGAGAGAGAGAGTGATTTTTTTTATTATATAGTAAATATGGAGAGAGAGAGAGAGAGAGAGAGAATTTTTTTTTTTATTATTGTAGAGTAAATATGGAAATTCCTCAAGCTTCTTTACATATGATACACATATGAACGGGAGAGAGAGAGAGAGAGAGGAGAGAGAGAGAGAGAGAGGGGGGAGTGATTTGCTTTTCAACATGAAATGAACTGAATATAGAATAGGCCAAAAGGTCATTCAGCTCTGAAACGGAAAATGATTAAAAGGTTTGAAAGATAACAGGAGGAAAAAAGTTTATACATTAGTTTAACAGACCACTATGCTTATTAACAGCTCTCCTAGGGGTGGCCTGAAGGATTAGATTTATTTTACGTAGCTAAGAACCAACTGAACTTAGCAACGGGACCCAGCTTACTGTGGAATCCGAACCACGTTGCACTGAAATGAATCTATCACCAGAAATAAAGGCCATTCAGCGCGGCCGGAGATTCGAACTCGCAGCCAGCAAATGACTGTAGGTTTGAGGAACCCACGCCCAACGAGAAACTTGTAACAGGAGGAAAACCTCGCAGTTGCACAATGAATCAATTGTTAGGAGAGGATGGAAAACAAGATGGAATAAAGAGAGTATGAAAGGAGGTACAGTAAAAGGAACGAAAGGGGTTGCAGCTAGGGGCCGAAGGCACGCCGCAAAGAACTTTATTGCCTACAGTGCCCAGCATGAGGTGCACTGGCGGCACTAACCTCTACAGAGGAGAGAGAGAGAGAGCTGTTAGTTTTGGTTACTTGACCATTCTCGTCAGTCCCTAAATACAGCGAGGATGCAAGTTATTCGACTTACTCGCTTAATTAATTGTATTATGTTTATAAAAATTAATTATTGTCTTGCTCTCTTAACTCAGATGTTTATCAACAGTTATATATCCACCTAATAGGAGAATTTTGAGAAATAATGAAAATATAAGGACTCCACTCCACTGGCTCCATAAGTACTTTCAGTAATAATAATAATAATAATAATAATAATAATAATAATAATAATAATAATGATGATTAACTGTTCAACAACCTCTTACCAATGAAAACAAAACGAATATCTAATTTCTAACTAATTACCACGTACAACCAAAGTCGTTGGTTTTTTTAGCACATTGCTCATAACTATCTCACGACACAAATAATCAACTAAAATAAAATTTAAAGAAGAAAATTTTTATAGGTACTGTTTTCTGCAACCTTGGTTTTTTATAGTACGTGTGACGATAATTGCTTAATTTTTATGTTCTACCACTGTACTAAAAATAGGTTTTGGGTGGCTGTATGGCTAATAATCACGGAGCACTTAGGCAAGGTAATTGTTCTCTAAATAGATTTCGAACTATCAATCAACAATGGATAAATCCATTCATTAAATGTCAATTGTCAGATGTATGTGACGACCTAAATAATTTTAATGGTATCGTAACTATGAAAAATGACAATAGAAATATATTTCAGCTCTGGAAAGTTCTGCTTGAGTCTTATTTCTCTCATAACATTCTTAAAGTAAATTATGTGCTTAACAGTAGTTCGTCAGGTTCAGTACTTTTCCCTTTGGAAGTTAAAAGTTAAGTTTTCCCGTAAGGGGGTAGTGCCGTAATGTAGGCGTTACTAAAGGTTCTTTGCAGCGGCCTTTCGGCCCTAACTGCAACCCCTTTCATTCCTTTTACTGTACCTCCATTCATATTATCTTCCTTCTTGCTATCCACCCTCTCCTAACTATTTCATGGTGCAACTGCGAGGTTCTCCTCCCGTTACACCTTTCAAACATTTTTACTCAATTTCCTTTCTAGCACTGAATGACCTCATAGGTCCCAATACTTGGCCTTTGGCCTAAACTCTATATTCCATTCCGTTCTACAAGCCAAATTATATTGCTTGTATAAACAGAATTATATAAGGCCAAAAACCCCATAGGGAAGGATGTCCAATTCAGAAAAGGCAAAGGGAAAATGATGAACAGGTTACAAAGGATAAATACCAAAGAAAGTAGAAGATAAATGACAACTAAAATAAATAACTGTGGCATCCTGAGGTAGAACAGCCACACCAGTTGCACGGATAGTATTAAATTCTTTGACCTGAAACCAGGACAGGAAAGCAACTTTCAACATTGTTTCACTAAACATTTTCCTAAAAATGAATTTGAAAACGGTGGAATTTGCCCTAAAGGTCTTTTAGTGAACGAGTTGGAACAAGATAGTAAGTTAAGTATATCTTAGTTCAACCAGACCACTGAGCTGATTAACAGTTCTCCTAGGGTTGGCCCGAAAGATTAGATTTATTTACGTGGCTAAGAACCAATTGGTTACCTAGCATCGGAACCTACAGCTTATTGTGGAATCCGAACCACATTTTGACGAGAAATTAATTTCTGTCACCAGAAATAAATTCCTCTATTTATTGGCCGGTCTGAGAGTCGAACGCTGGGCCAACACCGTGCTAGCCGAGAGCTCTACCCACACCTCAAATGAAGAACTGAGCAAGATAGGAGAAATTTCCTCTAGAAGGTTCTGTAGCAGCTTCTAGAGAGGAAACCCTTTCCCTCACGCAATCTGATAGTTACTAAACCTGACTACGAGGGCAAGATCGTTATTCTTGATAAGCAAATGTATATTAACAGCCCAGGACCTATTGAATGGTTTCATGCTACTAAGCAAAGCATAATAGTCTACTGACTTTTGGACAATTGCAATATACAATACACATTTTCATTTACACTAGCAGTAATTTAATCATCGTGAAATCCAACAAATCTAACTAGTCAGTCCTTTTCAGTGACTGGGTCTTACTGGCATGGGAAAGTCTGTGGAACAGGGGAAAAGGATTCATATTTGGACAAAAAATTCATAAACATTAAATAACTACCCGAGAATATTAAGAATGTATCAATATTCATGAAATTCCCACTCTCCACGAATGGCACAGTTAAAAGTCTACATCCCCAACAGCCCATTCCATATCTACCACGCCATTTGGGAATAGGTGTTAGCTAAACACACTTGTGAGGACAAACCACAAACATGAAATCATCCTCCCTTTATTATTCTGAGTCTCTCCTACCAAAGGGGAAGCCCTTGAGGTTAGTCTGACAGAGGACTCGACCATCTTCTGGATTACTAACTTCACCATAAACCATTCTGCCTTTCGTCCAAGCAGTGAAACTTTACCATAGGAATGCTTATGCTGTTTTACATCAATTATTAGCACTCTGGCTAGTGGTCACATAAGTTACCATAAAGCTGACAAAAAAATCACAAGCAGCGAGGTAAATTTAAGATTCGAAGCTTTGGCTTATCTACTGTCACCTACTCCTAGGTGCTAGTACTACACATGGCGGAAGTTCCTTGGGACGTGTTTAGTACTAGCCCCTCGAGGAACATCATATGCACCCATTTCTGTGGTCGACAAACTATATCTTCGTGCGGCCGTCTAACTTACATTTACCATACAGCGTTTAGTACTAGCACCTCTGAGTAGGTGAGCGTACGCAAGTAAGCAAAGAACCGGATCTTATCGAAAGCCCTCTGCAGTAGAGCTATCTATTGTTCATGTTACGTCCTATTACGCCTCTCTACCCAGGCAGGGTAACCTTAGCTATTCGAAGTTTGCGGATGGTAGCCAGGATAAGCAAACCGATTTTCATTTTTATGGCGCTCTCAGTTTCAAAGTGATTACATTTTACTCGAAATTCCAACACTAAATATTACCAAGCAATCGTCAAAATTAAGGCCTGGAAGCACTACCCCCATCCTAACCAAATCCTTTGAGCTACTGGCATTTAAAATTTAAAGAGCAATTGAAGTCCAACCATTCAACTAAAGGCGATATACTGAAACTTGCATTGTATCGCCTTGTTTATCCGATGCTTCATTACTATAATAGTCCAACACAGAGACCTGTGTTGGTCTGTTGGAGTAACCATCGACATTTTAGGTGTCAGCGATAATACCGCTAGCAAGACAAATTAAAACATACTAAAACTTTGCTGCTGTCTGCCCAACGCGTTGTACAAACGCGTAATGCATAATTATAATACTCTACATAGCAATTATGACTAACTCAACCAAATAACTAAAATTTCTTTACCCCATCATGCTCAAGTGATCGTTTTAATTTTTTGAGCTAAGCATTATCGCTCATGCCGCCTCTGAGCGTTCAGATCAATGCGGTCTTCAGATCATGAAGATTTTTAATAGATATTCCTGTCTTCAGACGGGTCAGAATACAATCTTACCACATCGTTGAATACAAGTTTCACTTTCTTGAATACTAAGTTTCACTTAGTTTAATACTAAAGTCCACATTAAACTAAAATTCGAGGGGATTAAAGTAAAATCTCAACCCTCAAACCATTGCTTCAGTTCATTTCTCATACCTATTTCCCCATCTTATGTTAACCCCCAATCAGGGTAAATCATTTCTGATTTCATAGGACAAACTGTCTCTTTCAAAGAGAATTATTACAAAGTCTAACCCATCACAGGGCACTTCGGGTTAAAGGAATTTACAAAAGTTTTCAGTTGCATATATTCAGGTTAATGAAATGTACAAAGGTTTACATGCATATGCAGTATATTGCGCTTGTCTTCATACACGTGAACGTATACATATCCAAAGTTACCGATTATCATCAATTTAATAGTAGGTCGTGCGCACAGCGTCTACAAGTTCACAGCGTCTACAAGTTCACAGCGTCTACAAGTTCACAGCGTCTACAAGTTCACAGCGTCTACAAGTTCACAGCGTCTACAAGTTCACAGCGTCTACAAGTTCACAGCGTCTACAAGTTCACAGCGTCTACAAGTTCACAGCGTCTACAAGTTCTAGTTGCCTGGGGAACTAGAATTCAGAGCGCTTCGAATCCTCACAGGATATGCACAGCGTCTAGCAGTCTGGTTAACCTAATTTAGAGGGCTTCTAATCCTCACAGGATATTCAGCCTCGACGCAAGGCATTGCTTCCACTAGTATTGGTGTCATCGCTATGGTCTGCTGCAGTACATCGCTATGGCCTGTGTACATAAAAGCCTTTGCATAAAAGGTTTGTTTTAGAATAGTTGAAGGTTGGATTTGGAATATACTCTTACTAAAGTTTCAGCGATAAAACCTACCCTATACAAATTAAAATAGCCTTACTCACAGCAGCTATTATAAAGCCATTATAATTAATACTACTAGGCTATACCGTACGAATAAACTATCCCTTTAACAATCCCTTTATCACTACTATCGTTCCTTCAAACTACCATATTTTCCCATTAACATTCCCATATGCTTTTGGTACTTCGAAGTCCCATGAAGATAGCAGGAGGGGGTGCCATCCTAAGATATTTAAATAGGGCACTAATCTTACACTGAAACAATCTCATCTTTACTTTGGTCCTACGTAACCAGGAAAGGTGCCTTGCAATGCAAACACTGCTATCTGCCAACCTTCGTCCCTTAATATCCAGTCGTAAGGAAAATAAAACTGCACAATACCCCAAGGGGTGAAAATTGTGAAAGTGAAAAGTTGTGAAAGTGAAAAGTTGTGAAAGTTAAGAACTCAAGACTAAGAAATTGGTTCCCGAAGCAAGCCTGAGCTGGAGGAAAGACTGATGAAGTAAGTCACTGAACATATTTCCTAACCAACATAAGAACTTTGGTTGAGGAGCTTACGAGAGGCGGGGGGAAGATTAGAGCGTTGATGGAACGACGTTAATGAGACTACCGAATTTGAATTACAATTACCACAAATTAGAATTACAATTACCACTGAAATTCGTTTAACCAGCTAGTATTAGAACCAAACTCTAATATTATAATTTCCTGAATACCACGACAGCAGTGTCAAAAAACTGTAAAATCCCAAGACCTAGCTAGGCCTCTCTAATACTAAGATCCCCCCTATTACGTGTATATTTCGTATTTACTAAGAGTTAAATTAAGTAGTAAAATTTACATTTAGTTAAACGACCCAATTCTCAACTCTAATACAATCAAACTTAGGTCTCATGACCAAAGAGCTCTGGTACGATAATACCCTCTGCTATTAACCTGCGCTGTCAAGTCTCACTGACTATAGCTATTTTTTACCCTAATCTATTCCCAGCACCCTTAAGACCTTGGGGTCTTAATACCTTTATCCTAACCCTTGCATCTATATAAATTAGCACTATCTTAAACCTATTCTATCCTCGGCATAACTTATTTCAAGTTCCATATCTAACTTAAAAGTCCTATAGCTACACAAACTATCAACCTTGCAGTTCTAACCGAAGTTTGTAGTTAGCTGGAACTTCCTGTTGTGCATGGTGACTTGTCACCATGCACAACAAATTAGTCCACCTTTGCCTGACAGGTGACACCGCCACCCCGGCAAAGGTGGACTTTGGAAGTGGACAAAAATGACAAATTTACATTAAAAATTTACACTCTCATATATGCAAAATTTAAAATTGCAAAATTCACTCTCATACATGCAAAATTCACACTCATACATGCAAAATTCACACTCATACATGCAAAATTCACACTCATACATGCAAAATTCACACTCATACATGCAAAATTCACACTCATACATGCAAAATTCACACTCATACATGCAAAATTCATATATGCAAAATTTACACTCTCATATATGCAAAATTTACACTCTCATATATGCAAAATTTACACTCTCATATATGCAAAATTTACACTCTCATATATGCAAAATTTACACTCTCATATATGCAAAATTTACACTCTCATATATGCAAAATTTACACTTCCAAAACAAAACTGAAAAATGACAGTTAAATCACAACCAAAATTAAGGCAAAACAAACTTACTCCATTTACTGACTACACTTCCAAAAACAAAACTGAAAAATGACTTAAATCACAACCACAATTAAGGCAAAAACTTAATCCATTAACTGACTACACTTCCATAAACAAAACTGAAAAATGACAGTTAAATCACAACCACAATCAAGGCAAAAACTTAATCCATTAACTGACAAACTCGCACAAACTGACAAACTCGCACAAACTGACAAACTCGCACAAACTGACAAACTCGCACAAACTGACAAACTCGCACAAACTGACAAACTCGCACAAACTGATTACTTCTAAAAAAAAAAAAAAAAAAAAAAAGTACTTTAAAAACTTCAAATATAACGAAGCTGAACAAAAAATGAAACTAATTCTCAACGCTGAACAAATTGAGTTTTTTGAAGTTTTAAAGGACATCCAAAAATCACTAACTTCCACAAAATTCTCAAAACAGAGACTTAACTGAAAAAAATAAAACCCCAAAAATCATTAAAAACTTAATATACAAAGCCTGAAACTTTAAAAGTTTTTCCAGCAAAAACTGAATTTCAAAATTTAAAATTAAACTAAAATTACATATAAGCTTAATCTCAAAGGAAAGTTTCACAAAAATAAACCTTTTACTCCAACTCCCCACCAGTTACCAAGTCACTCAACTAAAAATTAAGAAAGCTACTCACCTATTAATCCAGTTGAGCCATTATGTATCTGTACAACTACAGCATTCCATCACTCATTGTGGCACGCTTATTAACGACACACCCTCACCTGAAACAAAATAAATTAAATCCCAAAGTGTTCTAGCAAGTAGAAAGAACCGAGATCTGACCATTTGTTACATCAACAGGAAAAAATTTATTTAAGATATTAAGACAACGAGTGGCAAGAAAGGTTTATAAACTAATACTAATAAGCGTTTAGTTTATTGCCACTGAAGCCGATGAAGAGTAAAAGTTTAAATCACTTAAGCCTCTTACTTGGAAGGTTATGATAATTGTGTAACCTCACAAATCCTTAAAAACTTTAAATACTATGGCATCAAGACCACTGCATTGCAGCACAAGTTTAAAACATCCGTAGCACATTATAAGATTAATATAAACCAAGGTTATGATAATTGTGTAACCTCACAAATCCTTAAGAAACGTTAAATACTATGGCATCAAAACTCACTGCACTGCAACACGAGTTAAAATGAAAACATCCGTAGCACAGTATAAGATTAATATAAACCAAAGTGCTTAGAATTGGCCTACTACTTCAAGCAACTTTGTTCAACGCAGGCTAGTAATAGGCTTCGATCTTATGGCAAGTCCTAAATACCACGATCATGGGCAATATTAGAATACCTAACATACGAAACATTTTCAGTAGTTATTGTAGGAATTTACTACAAAACTGGATGCGAAAACATTTCAGGTTACACAATTTGCGAACAGAACTAAATACAACCACCTCAACTGCTTTCGTATCCATCTAAACACGCAGTACTCGAGAAACTATAAAATACACTAAAACAGTCTAGTAACCAATCCAACAAACCTTGGAACCCTCCTTCACGCCAAAAATCTAGCAACGTCAATTCACAAAATGACCGCAGATCGCCCCGTACAACACCGTCCACGATACCACACGGAAATAAACGAAATCGTCGAGTTTGGGTCGACGAAACCTATCTTAGCAAGCCACGGACTCGGTAACACTGAAACAAGCTCTTCTTGAGGATAACAAACAACGACCGTTGGGGCTGCCTGTTTTTGAGACGTCGCTTTATCGTCCTTTCATCACCGGAGAAGTTTAAGGCGACGATGAAAAAATGGGCAGAAATTATTATTATTATTATTTTTATTATTATTATTATTATTATTATTATTATTGAAAGTAGCAGTTCACTCTCCCTTTTTAGCGAACTACCCCAATTATGTATCAGTAGTTAGCCTATCTGAAAAAAATATTATTATCGTTATTATTATTATTACTATTGAGACTGCCATTTACTCTCCTTTGAGCAAACTACCTGAATTATGCATTGGACTGGAATAATAATAATAATAATAATAATAATAATAATAATAATAATAATAATAATAATAATAATAATAATATTATTTATTATTATTATTATTATTATTATTATTATTATTATATTATTATTATTATTATTATTATTATTATTATTATAGCTGTTGCTGTTGTTTTCAGCAGTGCTTGGGCTTAAGAGTTCATGAATATTACTTTTTATATTACTAGCGTCCTTGATTTTGTGTATAGTACTGTGTTCATCTTATCGTTCTTCGTATATGGCCTTGAGCTGAGATAAAGGATATTATTACCGTTATTAATAGTTAGTGTAACATGGCATCACAATGACATGGTCATTGACAGGGTTGTGACAATCAATAGACAAAAATAGTCAGTATAGAACACACTTTTGTTAGGGTGATGCCACGGTGTCCTTATAAACTCGCACCAATGAATGCAAGGTCATTTTTATGATTAAATTTCTTACTAATTACAAGGTGAGTGGGTTCGTAATCCACTACGGTAAGAAAGGTGTCACCTTCATCGATTTGCCCTATGAATTCGAATCCAGGTAAAAAAAGAAAGTCACAGAAAAAAAAAGTCACATTAATCTTTCCTAGACAGTGACCCCAAGGGTTTTAACCCGCTATGTATCCACCTTTGCGGCGTGTTTAGTACAAGCTCGTTGTGGATTACCGTAAAATCATAAACAAAACACTACAAGTTAATGTGACTTTTTTCCTAGTTAAAATTGTGCCTTTTTACCCTGTGACTTTATTACCGGCCACCACTGATTCAAGGCTTGCTGTGATGAATATATCCAAAAGTTGCGGGAAAATGAGAGGGTAGGAGGACAACATGGCATGGAATGAATAACTTTCGTAAGTGATATTATTAGCAGCAAATACGACCAGTGGTCAATGAATTTACCGGAACCAGATTATATTGTTCAGTCATCGCCTGATAATCGAACCCAGGCTCGATATTATTAGGTAGAGCTCTGGAAAATATTATCATGAAGATTATATATATATATAATATAATATAAACATATATGTGTGTCTTAAAGCTATTTCCGAGGAGTTTACCGGATATTAAGCGATATTTGTGGTTTATATTTATGGTATATATATATATATATATATATATATATATATATATATATATATATATATATATATATATTCACAAATATCAAGCCACAAATATCGCATAACGTCCAGTTCACTGTGCCTCGGAAATAAATTACACCCAAAGGAAATTATAACTGATAAGTGCTTTGTCACCAGTGGGATTCGAACCGCTGCCTGCGTTAACGATGTTAAGTGACACCTCTTCAAATGAGGAATAAGATGATATCGACTCTGCTGTACATAGGCCTGTCGAATTCAGGTTGTGTACATAGAATCGATATCATCGTACTTCCACCATGATAACTAATTGGTACATTTGTAACACGTGGTTAATTACGATTTTTTGTCACATACACCGTGCCATTTTTTATTTACAAACATTAAGCCCCAAATATCGTTTAATATCCAGTTCAGCATACCCAGGGAATAACTTACATAAAAGGGGAATTATGACTGACAAGTGCTTCGTCACCGGCGGGATTCGAAACGCTGCTGCCTGGTTTAGAAACATCAATGTATTGTGACTTTTAATCACTGACTCAAGTGAAGTATAAGGTGATATTGACTCTGCTATACACTTGCCTGTCGAATTCAAATTTTGTCCTTAGAATCGATATCAACCCACTTCCACTATGGTCACTGATTTATAAGTTTTGTAACACGTGGCCAACTATGAACTTTCCATACATACACGGTTACTGATTTTTTTTACACACAAATACCTTGAAATATCCAATTCACATTACATTAGGAATAACTTACACATAAAGTGAATTATTGATACGTGCTTCGTCAACAGTGGGATTCAGCTGTTGATTCGAACCGCTGCCTTGTTTAGAAACATCGATGTACAGTGACTTTTGACCATTGAGCCATAAAGTAAGTAGTTGATATCGACTTTGCTGTAAAAGCATAATATTTCTCTTTTATTTTGATAGACATTAATAAGAGCACCTTTCGTGGTTCATCGATACGAAAATAAAATGGTTTTCAGGTTCGAAGGTATTTGGTCACGTTCATAGGGACCTCTACGTACGGGAATTTTATTTTGCTGGGAAAATGGCTTATTTTAATGTGCCCATGGTTTCGAAGATATATCTTAATGGCTTGGTTGATGGCTTTTCCGTCGACATAGTGAGGCAGTTGGGTGAGTTGTTTACAGATGATATCGAATCCTTTGTCTATGTAACCGTTAGAACAGGTTCTTGGTCCTCTTGAGAAAAAGATTACACTGCTACCCAAGTCGTTATTGAAATGTCATGGTAGTTGAGGAATAAAAACAGGAAATAAAGAACGTTGGTCAGACGTTGAAACTGTGCTTGAATGATTCCCTTTTAATATATCTAAGAAGGCTAGTTCCCGTCCTTTTCCCGCTCAGATTTGAATGTAATGCTAGAAGTTAATTAATTTTGTTGCAAAGAGATATCGAAATCTTCTCAACTACCATTCCAGAACGTGAAAATGTCATAGACGTGTCGCACCAAAACCCGGCCTTTAGGATGGGTCATTATAGTACAGGCAGACCAGGGTTGCCAGATGAACACAACAGCTTATGGCCAAAATTTAAAGAAAATATGGCCGAAAACGGCCACTTTCGAAAAGTATTTGGCCAAAAATATAAAATTATTGAATTGTGTGAACTAACATAGCAACAACTAATTGTGTATAAATTATGCCTATATATATATTTAATTACATGTCATCAAAAATACTTTACATTAAACTAGTAATACTTACAGGGAAACACAGCTGTTAAATTGACAGCATTCCTCAAGATATTGAATACCTTGTTCTTTTTCTGCAGTCGAGTCGTAAAGGGTTTTGCTGTTGTGTATTGTAGCATTTCGAGAGTACCTTTAATGGCTAAACTGATTTTTCATGGCAACAGAGTTAAAAAAAATGGCCATATTTTAAGAATTTGGCAAAAAAATGGTCAATCTGGCAACCTGCTGCTGCAGATATTGGCTTAAAGAGGAAATAGCAGGCTGCCTATCTCCCACATTCAAATCTTTGTAAAACTTTTAGTTAAAATAGGGCATGTCATTGGTTACACCGAGCTTGATTAATTGAACTTTTTTTTTTCCTGCCTAGAGGAAATAGGTCTTCGTAAGGAGTTCATTTTTCCCTTATAAAATTCGGGATGTCGTTTAAAGGAACCTTTGTGAATAATGACTACAAGTCCCGAACCTACCCTAACATAGGGGCATGGCAAAAATTAAGGGCTGGTGCAATACTAGCGTTATGTCGTTTACTAGAATATTTATAGAATTTCTGGGTAAAGTCCTCTGCGTGTGTCATAAACTATCTAGGAAATGTGACAGCAAGCCTGCTAAGTTTTTTTATAGAATAAAAAATGAACGAGACAATTTCACAAGGCTGGGAGTAAGAGAATGCCTTCCTTATGGGTTATGGTGAGTCCGTAGAAATATGGTAAAGAATCGTTGTTGATTACCTTAAAAGTTTCTGAGAACTCAGTACCCTTTTTATTGCTGCCTATTTTCCTCCACAGACGTTTCTTGTAGAAAGAATCAGTGCTGTAAGTATTGAAAATAGTAAAGTTTTACAAACTTACCGGTCAGCTGCCATGGTGGAGATGGGTTGATGTCGCTTCTAGTACAGCTACTGAATTCGACGAATCCAGGTAAAAAAGTCACAATAATCTTTCCTAGATAGTGACCCCCAAGGGTTTTAACCCTGTATGTATCCACCTTTGCGGCGTGTTTAGTACAGGCCCGTTGAGGATTTCCGTATAAACATAAACAGAAGCCTGTATATCATAAAGATAATAACCCCCAAGAAATATTGTGAATTTTTCCCACGTGACTTTATTACCGCCACCATAAATTAACTGACCTTTTTTCCTGTGGCTTTTTTTTTTTCCTAGCCAAAATCGTAACTTTTTTTTCCTGTGAGTTTACTACCGGCCACCGTCGAGAATATCCTATATCTCCCTTGATAGCCAGTTTGTCCGAGACACCGTCTGTCGTTGTTTCTAAACCTGACCATTGTTCGAACAATTACGGCTTCCCCAGGTTACAAGTTATTCCCAAGGTGTATCGAACTTGATATGAAGCAACATTTTTAAATATAAAAAGTCACGCGAATTTATAAAAATATTTATGTAATGAGGATAATGACAAGCGAACTGGCAGTATCTCATCGTTGCCTTGCCGGGTTGATGGTATGTATAAACATCACTCTTTATATGTACTAGCAGGTGCCATCGATGTGACTCCGTAATATACGTAATAGATAATAGACTAATAGGAAATAATATTTGAAATAACTTAGGAGTAGAAAATAACGTACAGTAATGAAATTATCGAACCACCCACTGATAGTTTATGAATATACAGCTTGAAACCTGTAAAGAGATCATAAGTGCAATCCATCTTCTACCAGATATCAGCACACAATAAATTTCCTTGAAGAAAACAAACCAGTTTGAAATGCCTTCATAAACTCATACCGGTTCAACCAATGCAGTTTTTTACCCAATAAAAATAACTCCCTCTGTAGCACTCTCTCGCATTTTCCACCGAGACGAGGGCCAGTGATTTCTTCGTTTCCTTCATGGGCCTCCACACACATGCACACACACACACACACACACACACACACACATATATATATATATATATATATATATATATATATATATATATATATATATATATATATATATCTATACATTATATTAGTATTCACACACACACAGTCAATAATGTCGAACCAGAAATAATATATATATATATATATATATATATATATATATATATATATATATATATATATATATATATATATATATATATTATATATATATATATAATATATATATATATATATATATATATATATATATATATATATATATATATATATATATATATATATATACACGCCTCGTGATCATAATGTTCTACTCAGTATAATCGAACCAGGAATCAGTTGTCAGGTAATGACTGAACAAAAAATTTCATTCCGTTAAATTTATTGATCACCTCTAGTGTTGGCTGCTAATTAGGTCACTTATTAATAGACACAGTGTCCTTTTACCTTCTCAGTTCCCCTACAATTTCTGGATATATTTATCACTGCAAGCCTTGTATTCATATGAGAAATCAATGAAGGTGACCTTCTCTTCCGTAGTGGAATTGGAACCTAAGCAGCTTATATTAGTAATTAAGTTAATTTAAAAATTGACCTTGCATTCATTGATGCGAGTTTATCTATTAACACTTGAATGGACTTAGCAAAAGTATGTTCTCTGTTGATTGTTCTGGTTTGTTGAATGTCACAACCCTGTCAATGACCGTATCATTGTGACGCCATGTTACATTAACCAATTATCAATAAAATTATTTGATTAATCGCCCCCATCGTGTTCACATTTTAAGAGGTACCGAGTGGGGTAGTGCGGTCAGTGCACTTCACGGGGTGCACTGTAGGCATTACTTAGGTTCTTTGCAGCGTCCCTTCGGCTACTAGCTGCAACCCATTCATATTCTCTTCTTCCATCTTGCTATCCAAACTCTCCTAACAATTGTTTCATAGTGCAACTGCTTTGAGGTTTTCCTCCTTTCACAACTTTCTACTCTCAATTTCCCTTTCAGCGTTGAATGGCCTCATGATTCCCCAGCAGTGGCCGGTAAAAGTCACGGGGAAAAAAAAGTCACAGAAAAAGTTAAAATTTTGGCTAGGAAAAAAGTCACAGGGTAAAAGTTGCATTAATTTACAGTTTTATATTTTTACGGTAATACCCAACGGGCTTGTACTAAACACCGCCGCAAAGGTGGACACAGACCGGGTTAAAACCCTTGGGGATCACTATCTAGTAAAGATTAATGTGATTTCTTTACCTGGAT
The DNA here is from genome assembly GCF_040412425.1 of Macrobrachium rosenbergii. NCBI lineage: Eukaryota > Metazoa > Arthropoda > Malacostraca > Decapoda > Palaemonidae > Macrobrachium > Macrobrachium rosenbergii. Next base: position 50,972,597 of record NC_089743.1, read on the forward strand.
TCGTCCCAGCGCTAGGCCTTTAGCCTACTTTCTGTATTTCATCGAGTGGCGTCACTCGAAGAACCTGTTTCAACGGTCGTTGCTAGTTATCCTCAACAAAGCGTTTCTTCAGAGTCCCTGGTGTTTGGTGGGACAGGCTTCGTTGAGCCTAGACCTGCGACCGCGTTCTTTTGCCTTCGGTGGTCTTAACTGTCTAGTGTAAAAAGCGTTCCCGTTTATTATTTTAGCATATACTTTGTGTGATGTTACTGGATTGATGGTAGTTAATGGAGTGATGGCAGTGTCTGCAAAGGTTCGTTCGTCAGGTGAGTAAGCTTTTAAGGTTTTTCTTTAAAATATTTTTTTGAAGAGTTGGTTTTCACAATCTACTTGCTTGTTTTAGTTCCTGTTTCATTGGGGCCTTTTATCTTTAATTAGTAGTCTTTTAGGTTGTACTATTACTTGGTTTATCTTAATGTAATTTTAATTTTTTTTTTAAACAAATCATTGGTGAATTTCAGCTAGTGCCTTTTTCCCGTAAGTGAAGTGAGTACTGTGTAGTGGAATTCTTTTTTTTTTTTTCAGTAATGATTTTTTTGCGGTGCTGTTTTAGATTTTAATTTTTGTGCTGTTATCTTTTGTCATTAAAACCTGGTTTAGTGTAACTCCATGGCCAGTCTATTAAGCCGTTGGTTTTAAAGTGAATTTATTCTAGCGATTGTAACCTTTATTACTATATAAGTATTAGTCTTTATAATATTTTAGTAGTTTTATAAAAATTTCTGTACCCGATAATGACAATTATTGGTCAGGTCTTGGCACTGTTCTAATCTTGATTGCAATAAATGCATTGCTAATAGTTATTTATGGTTTCAGGTTGGTGTCTCGCCCAATAGTAACTACGTCGCAACGATGGTTTGGCTGTGAAATTTTGCCGGAAGTCGTGGAACTACTGAAGTCCAGAATATTAGTTTAGGTGGGTAAATATTAATTTTGTATTTTGGTCAGAATTTACTATAACATTTCTCTAGCATTTGCAGTCAATTTATGAATACCTTAAAAATTTGTTTTCTTTTGAAAAGTTACTTTTGAGTGACTTGTGCAGCTTCAAAAGTTTTGACTTGGTTTTATAGCCGCAATTAAAGTTTTCTTAAATTAGATCCAATTACAGCAGCTTAGTAAAACAACTTACAAGTTTTGATGTTAGTGTTATAATTTGAGTAAAGTAAAAAAAATTTTTTCCATTCAGTTTTTTTTTATCAAAATAAAACTCCTTTAAAGTTTGTTTTAAAAATTTTAGTTTAAAAAAATTGTTTACCAACCCTTCCAAAAGTCCACCTTTGCCGGGGTGGCTGTGCTACTTGTCAGGCAAAGGTGGACTGTTCGTTGTGCATGGTGACTAGTCACCATGCACAACTGGAAGTTCTTTTGTATTTACTTGTATGGATGAATTAGAACTGTATGGTTGGGGTGTGTATGGCTGGGAAGTGTATGGCTGGGAAGTGTTCAAAGTTTTATATGGAGACTAAGCGTAGAATAAGTTAGTTTGCAAGTGCTCTACTTTAATCTTTAATTTGATCATGACTGACTTTTGTTGCGAATATTTTTGCTGTGAATGTTGAGGAGTAAAGAGCAGATGAATTTGATAGGGTAAGGATGCTGAACACGTATAAAATCAGATTAGCATTATTGCGTGGAGCTTCGTAGCTAGTTTAGTTTGTACTTGAATGATTTTGAGATAAGAGGCAATAGATTGCAAAATTAAATCGGTGTTCATGAGGTGGCAATGAACTGTCCTAGATTTGTTGCTAGGTAATTCTATTATGGTGGTAAATCATGACAGTGGCTAAAGGAACTTTGTCTTGTTTCATGAAATCTCGCAAACGCGTTTCTTGTCAGTTTTCTGCGTTTACAATGGAAATAGACAAATCTCAGGTTTAGCATTATGCACTGACACATGCATTGACACCCCCAACCTCCCTCATTCATTGAATTAGTTTCCCAACCCCACCCTTCAACTTTTTATTTTACCTAATTATATAAAATATACAGTATTTTAGTTTTAACAGTATTACAAGCAGAATTTTCAATTTACTTGAAAATTTACTAAAAATTTACCATGTAATTTTTCAACTAAGCTTGGGAAGATACCTTCTGATTCTGTGTTCCTTTACATTTTTCTGAGTTTAGTTGTGCCGATTTTACTTTTGATATTTTAGACTGGATACCGAAGGAATTTAGTGTATTGCTAACTTTTAGAAATGCACTTTCATTTTTAATATAAGTTGGACGGCGCGGCTCTCTTCGCTATTATTGGTTTGACGTTGATCCATTAATATTCCCATGGGATAGCCGAAGGGTATTTGACTAGTTAGTCACTAATAGCGTAATTTTAATAGGGTTGGCTATATCATTGGTAACGAATTTGGTAATGAATTTTCAGTGGATAGTCGATGAGAATTGTTTTAGGTGACGCATATAAATTTAATAGGTTTGGCTAATATAACTGGGAATGGATTTCTTTATTAGGGCTGGTTATTTCACTGGGGATTTTTATATATTTTGGTAAGGTTGGTTATTTCATTCGGAATTTTACCTACTTTAATTTGGTTGACTATATCACTTGAAATTATCTTGTAATCATTGGGAATTAATTTTAATGAGATTCTTTAAACCACAAAAAAATGCATAAATTTATTAGTTTATATTTCTTACTTAACAGGCTTATGATGTAGTTTCAGCAGAACCTAACGATGACCGTACAGCTGAAAGCAATACCTTGAACATATCTTCCGTAAAGATCGATCTGGAGGGATTTGAAGTACCACAAGCAATTTTCCTTCTAGAGGCTGTTCAAATTTATCGACTTATCATAAAATTTCACATTGACTCCTTGAATATGTACTTTTATATAAAAAAGACCAGCATAATATATAAAACTAAATACTCCATTTATTTTTTTTTTTACCAAAAATTTTATCGCCAAAATCTTAGGGCATGTGATGGTTGACTTTTGGTAGTATAAAGCAGGAAGGAGAAATTAAAATGTTCAGCCTGTGAATACGAAAGATCTCCAGTACCCTGAATAATTCTTTGAACTGAGGTCGGGTTTCAAAGTGATATGAGAAAACCCCGACATAAAGCTGTAAAAACTAACATAACCTGCCTTGGGGTACAGGTTTTTTACTTTGAATTTTGGGTAACTATGAAACTTCATATGTGAATGGTTTTTTATGAGTGTTAAAAAACCTAAGAATCACAGCTTGTGATTTACACTAAAGGAAGGGGAAAAAAACTTGTTTGGAAATGCTTTCACAAAGATCTAAGAAGAAATGCTTTTGCAAAAGACCTAGGAGGCAGAAAAAATAGCTCCTGTAAGATATCATTAACGGTACTCCGTACCAAACTGCTATATCAAGTATATTGAGTTTCAAGAAATAAGACATTGCTTACTTTGTAAATAAAGGGTCGTTTTTAGTTAAATTAGCGAATTCACTTATTCAAGTATTTCAAACCCAGATTTAAAAAAAGCATTTCCTAGGTAGCAATGTCTCCAACCCACGGCTCTTTGTAATGACCCTATGTTCTTAATCTTACGGTGTCCGTTACACTGTAAAATTGGCCAATCAACCACTTTTAAGGGTAAAGTGAAATTGAAGGACTTGCAATATTACTTGTCAGTATACAGAATTTGATGCCTCTGCCATTGTGTTATGTTCTTAATCTTACGCAATGGCATTGTGTTCTGTTCTTAATCTTACGAGCTCTTCGTTGGGTGAGTCGGTAGAGCTGCGGACTGGCACTCGCTTCCGGAGTTCTTCCCGGCCGGCTGATGAAGAGTTAGTTGAATTTATTTCTGGTGATAGAAATTCATTTCTCGCTATAAAGTGGTTCGGATTCCACAATAAACTGTAGGTCCCGTTGCTAAGTAACCAATTGGTTCTTAGCCACGTAAAATAAGTCTAATCCTTCGGGCCAGCCCTAGGAGAGCTGTTAATCAGCTCAGTGGTCTGGTAAAACTAAGGTATACTTAACTTAATCTTACGGGGTCCGTTACGCTGTAAAATTGGTCAATCAACCACTTCTAAGGGTAAAGTGAAATTGAAGGACTTGCAATATTACTTGTCAGTATACAGAATTTGATGCCTCTGCCATTGTGTTGGTTCTGGCTATCTGGTAAAATTGAACAAATGAAGTTCCGTTCTTGAGGGAGACCTGTTTCTGACAGGCTAGTTGAATAACGGAGTATTTGTAGAATTTCAGATCTCTAGTAAGCATGGATAGATAATAAACTACTTGTGAACCAGACCACTCAAACGTCATGGTAATAAAATTGCTTGTGGTTTAAATGATAAAAGTATTGAGTACAGTCTTTACAAACATAAAGGGTTTAAAACCTGAACTACCTGGGTTAGGAAAGAAGTATAAAGAATATCCTAACGGAATTTATAAGAGTTACTCGTAAATTCACTCCAGCAGCTTGGAACCTTTCCTACTTCTGTAAAGCAAACCATAGGTAAGAACGGGTTTGTCCTAGTAATGAAAATAGTGTACGACCAACCTCGCCATAAGACAAACACTCGACCTCGAATTCCTTTCCTATAGTATGCTATAGTCGCTGGATGCCCTCCTTTTATTACAAATCTTATTTCTTAGTATGAGCAAAATGTTCAGTTACCTAAACTACACAACCCTAAGAGAGTTCGGAGGTCTGGTTAAAAAAATCATAACTAACCTAAACTACACGACGACCACTGTCCAGATCCCGTAGGGGCTAGTGGCGTCAGTGCACTACACGCAGTGAACTGTACGTAAGCTTTACTTTGGGTTTCACAGACAGTGCAAGTGCGATTTTTTGCAATTCTGTAACGAACACTCGTATCAGTACGAGATTTTGCTATAGTGTATTACAACCAGTGAGGAAATTTATAGAGTATCATGAATCATTTACTGTAAAAGACTTATGTACCTATACCTAGAGGCAAAACTCATTAGCCAAGCAAGAAAACGAACACCAGCTTAGGAAAGCTGCTTCTACCTACCATCCCCCTTCACCTCCAATCCCCTACTTCCTCGCCTCTCCTTTCTTCCCTCACCTGCCCTACGCTCTCTCTCTCTCTCTCTCTCTCTCTCTCTCTCTGAAAGTTGCTTTGATTTAAACATTTTTTACGAATTTTGTATATCTAATAATAATTGACATTGTTGTATAAATGTAACGATTCACTGGTTGTTACCCTCCAGTTACTGATCTATTTATACACTGATTTGCTCTCTCTCGCTCTCTGCCTTTCTGTCAGTTTCTACAAATGTGGGGAGTGGTACAGAGGCTTAACCATTTTTTCATTTTGCCCCCATGCTTCTTAAATTTAAAGTGTTTGCTAAAAGGCAATATAATATATATATATATATATTATATATATATATATATATATATATATATATATATATATATATATATATATATATATTATATATATAATATATATATATATATAAATGTGTACATATCTGTCATAATATAATGTCTGAACAATGTGCAATTGTACACCATTATATCATTGCTTATTTCGGTATTGGGTATGAGATAGGTATTCATAGGAAATGAGAAACAATTATTTCACCTAATATCACATATATTCGCCCCCAACCCCACCCTTTCGCCCCCATGACAACTTATAACGCTCTGTAAGGACTGAATTGAATTTGATTGAATATTTGTATCAATCGATAACGGGACTCGAATGTGGGTAGGATATAATCCTTCATATTTAATTTTCTTTGAAGGTTTTTTTTTTTTATTTATTTTTTTTAGTCTTCATCGGTTTCTAAGAGCAAGTCAACTTCATCATCAGTGTCACTGTCAAAATTAATAATGACGGGATCAATACTGTCATGCATGTTATCTGTTGAACGATAACTGTCCTCAAAAGCTCGTGATCGACGTACTGCCCCTGCCCATACATCGCCAGTGACAGAGAGCCTTGCTTCCTCTAATCTGACCTGCAGGTCTGTTCGGGTGAAACGTTGGAGTGAGGAGCGCACGTATCGTTTCATGTGTCCCCACACTTGCTCGATTGCATTGAGCTCGGGATGTGCGGGCGGCAGGCGGACGATCTCGTGACCCCATTCTCGAATGGTGTTATCTATCTTGTACTCAGGCTCTGGCCTATTTTGACGGCATATGTAGAGGAGTTCAGGTCTTGTAGCATGCTGCGGGAAGGATATATTTCTGCGCTGTAACCATTCAGTGAGGTCAGATTTCCTGGTAGCAGTGGTGGGACAATGACTTTCTTCAGTCATTATACTATGGTATGGAGCATTGTCCATCACTAATACCGAAGGCTCCTCTAGGAGTGGCAGGAGCCGAGTTGTTAGCCACCGTAGGAACATTTCGCCATTCATTTCCCCGTGGTAGTCGCCGCTGGTATTTTTAGCAGGAAGCAGAGGAAGGAGCCCTCAATGAAGCCATCGGCTGTACCACCTGCGACTACCACGAAACGTTCCCCCTCTCCTGGTGGCACCTGACGGCTGTAATTGGCACTGGTATTTGGCTGTGTGGTATCCACCCATTCCATGTTATGACTCATTCTGGTTGTGAACCATGTTTCATCCAGGTACACTACCTCCCTGCCGTCTTCCCTGTGTCTTTGAAGGTCCCGCAGGGAACGTATCCTTTGGCACATGATGTCAATCGACTCCTTCCTGACATACATCTTGCGCTGAGTGGTCTTATACCCGATTCCCATTTTGTGGAGTAAGCGCCATAGCGAAATCTTTGAGGTACTTTCAGGGATGATACTTTCTTCCTTCAGGTTCTGTGCCAGGGATGCGAGAGTGAAAGCCTGCTTGGCAACAAACTTTGTATGGATGTGCCGACGTATGGCTCTTACAGAGAAACTGTTAAAGATAGGCTGTGCTGGAAGCGTTGGTGGTGTGACGGGCCGTGGCCTAGTCCTGCGATACACAATCGAATGCACCGTCCCCACTTTCATCCTCAAGGCTGCTGCAACACGGTGGTAAGGCCTATATGAAGGAAAGGATTTATATAGATATGTATCATATAAAATAAAATTTGAACATCCATGACTTGAAAATACGTGCATCAGTATAATCAAGGCTTTAACTCTGATGAATGTCCTGTGGAAAGGGTCAATATTTATTTGTAATTCATAGAGTAACTGTAACAAGTTACCTATTCAAACGAATCTGAAGGCAATTGCCAGCTTTCTTTTTATTAAAAAGTTGAAGAGTTGGGTGACAAACTCGTTTCTGCAACCATACGGACAGTTATGTTCTGAGGTGGCCATCACTTCTTCAAGCTCACCCTCGTAATACCAGTAGATGGCTAATGCCCTGAGTAGAAATGAGGTTTGCGAAGAAGGTAAGCAAACGCAGGTACAACAGTCATTTTCCTATCAGTCATAGTGTCTATCACTCAACTGCTCCAAAACCTTTCAGATAGATCTCAATCTTATAATTATTTACATAACCACTATCATAGAGAGGAAGAGAGAGAGAGAGAGAGAGAAATGAGCAAATCAATGCATAAAGAAATCAGTCATCTGATAGGTAACAACCGATTGAATCGTTACATAGCTACAACAATATAAATTATAATTAGATAGATAGATAGATAGATAGATAGATAGATAGATAGATAGATAGATAGCTTGCTTGATATTAAAAAAATCATACAAAATAAGTTGAAACTTAAGCTACCTTCCGAGAGAGAAAAAGAGAGAGAAAGAGAGAGCTTGAAGGGAGGGGGAGGGCAGGTGAGGGAAGAAAGGAGAGGGAAGGAGGGGGTGGGGGCGGAGCTTTTGTATATGGTTCGTTTTTGTGACTGGCTGATTGAGACTTTGCCCTTTGGTATAGGGGCAAGTGTCTTTATAATTAACAATTAATTATTCATGATACTCCTACAAATTTCCTCACTGGGTGTGATACACTATAGCAAAATCTCGTACTGATACGAGTGTTCGTTACAGAATAATTGCAAAAAATCGCACTTGCACTGTCTGTGAAACCCATAGTAGTTCTTTGCAGCGTCCCTTCTGCCCCTAGCTCCAACCCCTTTCATTCTTTAACTGTATCTCTGTTCACACTCTATCTCTATTCACACTATACCCAGTGTCACACTTTCTTCCATCTCGCTATTCACCCTCTCCTAACAAATGTTTCATGGTGCAACTGCGAGGTTTTCCTCCTGTTACACCTTTCAAACTTTTCTACTCTCAATTTCCCTTTCAGCGCTGAATGACCTCATAGGTCCCAGCGCTTGGTCTTTGGCCTAAATGCTATATTCCACTCCATTCCACTGTCCAGAATTCCTTAATTTGCTGCTCAATTAAACACCTGAGATTTTCCTTCGAACAACTGTCTGGCAAAAAAATCAAAATTAATGCAGCTAAGCATGATGCAATTTGACCGCAGAAATTGGAATTAAGGCAGATGTACGTCTTTATCTTAATCCCAGACTTATGTGCATACAGATAACTGATGAATTGAAGTACCGCGACAAGGAATTTAATTTATGGAGGATTAAATTTTAACGATTTGAATTATACAGATTCACATTTTGACTCCTTGGGATATGTACTCTTGGGATATGTTTTTTTCTTAAAGACCTGCGCATAATTACTGCGCATTTCTTTCAACACTTAAATTGAATTACACTATTTCTCGCTCTTCTTTCCACGTTGGGGACCCTGCTAATGAAGATGCTGCAGTTTATTGTAAGCAAGTCTTAACAGTATACTATTGTAAACTGGACTACTTTGTAAGCCTTGGTTATTAACCTAATTTTAGAAGAAAAAAACAATCTGATTATTTGCTCACTGTACTTTGCTCCTAGATGTATCCTCATTGAAAATACTATTCCGATTTTCAGTTTTTCACTCCATTCCTGCTACGTGGGGTTTTCAGTGTTCGCAACCTTTTAGGGGTAATGGAGTAAATTCAGAAAGGGGAAAAGTAAAAGATATTAACAAATCTTGCGTCCTCGTAACAACCATCATGCTACCTATTCCCCCATTTACTCTATTGAATTTGGTACCTCTTGAATTACATAGTTAATTTAGGTTACTTTTCCACTCCACTTTCTTTTTACCGGATCTGAGCTTGATAAGGATATTCCGCGTAGGGGGGTAGTGCCGTCAGCGTACAGTTATTATTTAAGGTTCTTTGCTGCGTGCCTTTGGCCCCTATGTACCTCTGTTCATACATATTCTTTCTTCATCTTGCTTTCCACCCTCTCCTAACAGTTGATTCATAGTGCAACTGCGAGGTTTTCCTCCTGTTAAATCTTTCGAACCTTTCACTGTCAATTTCACTTTCAGCTAATGAAGATTTAAACTCAGTTACACTTTGCGCTTTTGCACTGATCGTTATGCATTGCCTATATCTATTATGTTGAAAGATAAGTTCAAACAGTAAATAAGGAGGAATAATTGTTTGTTATGCAAGAAGATTCCGCTCAGTTAACGTCCATTCTTGCCCCTTCCTTAGAGACAAAGAAGACGAAAAAGTAAAATATTGAAACGGCGCAGCCTTACCCAATCTTACAACACCAACCCTAAAGAGACCCGACCCCCACCTCCGCCCACACCTAACTCCAAACCCCAACCTCCAAGGAAGCTGAGAAGGCCACCTTTGACGTAAACAGTAAGTCATAGTAGAGCTATGAAGGATTTGAGTACGCACATGAGGGCGCGTGTGTACGTCGGGGCGTTCATTCATGCGTGATTCTGTTGATATTCTATCACCTCTGTTATTGGCTTTTCTATGGGCGATGTGAGACTATCTATAGACTGATCAAACGCGCCGAAGGTTTTGGATCGATAGTGACGAAATTCAGTCATATTTCTTTAGTTATTGCTGCTCGATTGTGCATAAGTTTACTCTCTTCCGTTTCCGTAACTGATAAGCATTCCAGATATGTACCGAACTGTGAACTGAATATAACAAAGGCCAAGATTACGCAGCAAACTCATTCTTTACAGGCAATGGGTAATCGAAACCAAATAAGGTTGTTACAGCTCTATGATAACCATACTTTAGTCTGGTAACAAAATTCAGGCTGTAGCTACTCAGTTTCAAATAGGAGAATCGAGCAAAAATTGTACATAATTTCTCTCTCACATTTGCAATTCATATCCTTTCCCCCACAGTAGTATTCCGTATGGGGTTAGTGCCGTCAGTGCAACTCACACGGTGCACTGTAGGCATTACTTAAGGTTCTTTGCAGCGTCCCTTCGGTCCCTACCTGCAAACCTTTTCGTTCGTTTTACTATACCTCCATTCACCTATCAAGACCTTCTACTTTGTTTCCCTTTCAGCGCTGAATGACCTCATATGTCCTAGTGCTTGGCCTTTGACCTAAATTTTGAATTCGATTCCATCTTGCTATCCACCATCTCCTAACACCTGTTTCTTAGCGCAACTGTGAGATTTCCCTCCTGTTACACCTATCAAGCCCTTCTACTTTCAATTTCCCTTTCAGCGCTGAATGTCCTCATAGGTCCGAGTGCTTGGCCTTTGGCCAAAATTTTGAATATCATTCCACTCCTCACAATAATAAGTATTGCAAATGTTTCACTCAGCTCATCTTGTCCTTTTTGTCCTTCGCGTATTTTGCATTTTGCAGCATACAGATTTAAGTTTTTTCATTATTAAATGGGTACCGGAAGTTATTCTATACAATACATAAATGAAAATTATTTTCCTATTACTTTGTTATTTATTCACTTTGTGTTTACGGATAATATATATATATATATATATATATATATATATATATATATATATATATATATATATATATATATATATATATATATATATATTATCCCATCTGCCATACACGTTAAAATAATATATCGAACTTTAGGGGAGTTTTATCCATGTTACCGATGCGCAATAATTTATAGTCATCAACTTTGCGGTGCTTGATTACAAAGATTAGGGAATTATTGATTTTTTTTTATTCTTTAGGTAGTTTTTGTGGAATTTTGGTTTAGTTTTCTGTAAAAGACAACTATCGTGCAGGCTTTGTATGTCCGTCCTCACTTTTTCTGTTCGCCCTCAGATCTTAAAAACTGCTGAGGCTAGAGGGCTGCCAATTGCTATGTTGATCATCCACCCTCCAGTCATCAAACATACAAAATTGCAGACCTCTAGCCTTGGTAGTTTTTATTTTATTTAAGGTTAAAGTTAGCCATAATCGTGCTTTTGGCAACGATATAGGACAGGTCACCACCGGCCTGTGGTTAAAGATTCATGGGCAGCGGCTCACAAAGCATTATACCGAGACCACCGACAGATAGATCTATTTTGGGTGACCTTGATTATACTCTGTACCGAAAACTCGATTGCGCCGAAGAAACTCCGGCGCAATTTTTACTGGTTTCTTCTTAGGACGAAGTTATGCCTTTTCATAAAGGGAGTGCACCATCCTGCTCTTGATGTAAACTCAGGAATGCCCATTTTTCTTGCTTCTCGAATTGCATAGTCTTATGTCAGATCGTGTTATTATACAACCATTTCCTCGGTTTTCTAACACCCACCTTGCCGCTTTATCTTCTAAATGGGGCCATTTACATTTAGATCCGCGATTTGCACAGTTATAAGAAGGAGTTACGACTAATTTTTCTATTTGCTTTATCCAGCTCCGGACACAGCTTTCCCCAATTCCAAACAGCTTAGCAGCTTGAACACTGTTTGTTTTCCCAGGTCCAGCTACAAGTTACAGCTTAAATTTAGCTGTATATTTCCTTGCTGATCTTTTCTCCATAGAGAATAAGGGTACAATGTAAAATATATCAGTCCTATTCTACTTAACGTCATTTGTAACATAACTACGGTAATTGTTTACTATTGTACGATGGTTGAAATGCAAGCAAAACAGCTGTTCTCCGTAGAGCAGTAGTTCCCAACCTTTTTCCTGTCATTTCCCCCTGCACCCAGTGCAACCCTCCAGATTTCCCCCTTCATGTGTATGAGGGAAAGAGTAGTTAAAACACACTGTGACGACTTACTAATTTATTTTTCCATTATAGACAAATATACTGATAAACAAATAGTTAGATAGAGAGCGGTTAGTTACCCGCCCATCTGCAACAGACATTCTCTCTCTCTCTCTCTCTCTCTCTCTCTCTCTCTCTCTCTCATGATAAAATACATCTGATATTTTTTTTTTTTTTTTTAGTTAGTAGGTAGTGTAATTATTTCCCCCCTGGTAGCTTCAAATTTCCCCAGGGGAAATTTCCCCCAGGTTGGGAACCACTGCGTAGAGGGTCAGTGCCATCAGCGCACCTCATGTGGTGCACTGTAGGCATTACTTTAGGTTCTCTGTAGCGTGCGTTCGGACCCTAGCTGCAACCCCTATCGTTCCTTTTGCTGTACCTCCTTTCGTATTCTCTGTCTTCCATCTTACTTTTCGCCCTCTCCTAGCAACTGATTCTTAGTGCAACTTCGAGGTTTTCCTCCTGTTACACCTTTCAAGCCTTTTATTGTCAATTTCCATTTCAGCGCTGAATGACCTCTTAGGTCTCAGTGTCTTTGGCCTTAATTCTATATTGAATTCAATTCACAACAGCTGTTGTAAACCGATTCGGTTGTTCATAGCAAAACAGCCGTTTCTCGTTCGGCTGCTTATGTCTGTAGATGTTTACACAACGAGTATAGTGTTACTAACGATACTTTTATCATTCTCTTTTACCTTTTTAACTTATTTAACTAAAAGATGGGATAAAGAGATGCAGGAAAAGGGGTCAGTCTATTGTAATTTTTAAAACTTTTATTGAGAAAATTTACATAGTTCTGCACGTAGTTTTATACAGTTATATTATATACATATAATTTTTTTATGTTAGTTATTACAATGTGGTTAACAAATCATCATTACATCTACGTACAGAAGTCAGTCAGGTAAGAAAGTACAAACAACGCAAAAAATAGACTCTATAGCTAGCTGATAATGCAATAAAGTAAAAAATCTATCGTAATTTGGTCTCCACTCCCAAAAAAAAAGCAACTCGCATGATACACGAGATACAATGATAAAATAATTTTTTTGTTGGGGGTGAAAATTTGGGGGTCGCACGATACGCCAGATTGCGCCTTACACGAGTATATTGTATGCAAAAAAAAAAATGTTCAAATAGTATTACCAGTAACTTAGGTACTCAGGATAGCAGATTCGATTTGTGCATTACCCAGAAAACAACAACAGTAATAATAATAATAATAATAATAATAATAATAATAATAATAATAATAATAATAATAATATTGGAGAAACAATTCCACAGTTATGTATATGTACATCATATTTGAAGATAAATCTATACAGATAGCTATCGGGAATCTGTTCGATTCCCCTTTTCAGTCTCAAATATTTGTACATATACGTAATTGTGGATTTGTTTCTCCGTTTTAAAACTCAGGCTACTATGATTATTTTTAATAATAATAATAATAATAATAATAATAATAATAATAATAATAATAATATCTCATTTCCAAGTCTACATATCGAGATCTTCAATAACCTTCGGACCTTCTGTATTTTTCTGCCACAGTGCAAGAATCGTCAAGGCTTCTCTTTGATGAATCGTGAAGGTGAACAAACAGGTATTGTTACGGCATCTAGATCTCCTCTTCCCCCTCTTTTTTTTTTTTTTTTATTAATGACCATCTCTACGTTTACTCTCCCGTAACGCGTGTATGACTTTCTGTGGTAGATACCAGCATGCTTAACGAGGAGTATACACACACACACACACACACACACACACACACACACACACACACACACACACACACATATATATATATATATATATATATATATATATATATATATATATATATATATATATATATATATATATATATATATATATTTATATATATACAGTATATATATATATGTATAGGTATATATACTGTAGATGTGTATATAATATATATATAATGTTATTATGACTAGTTGCATCGATCAGTGAGGATACACTACGATGAATTTAGTCAATACTTGGATGCATGACCAGCTAGAAACGAAATATGCCGTCTGCATATAACCCCTTTAAACATTCGTGTACAAGAAGAGCAGCTCACAACCTCATTCCAAATTATTTACCACCTGCATCTGAGGGAAAAACCGTGTATATAGATTTATTATTATTATTATTATTATTATTATTATTATTAATAGCTGACCAACCCTCCTCACCCCCACTTCCTATCGGGGCTGAACTTGGACTTGAAGGGCATTGGTAGTGTCACTATTCATCTCAGTAACCTCAAAAATTATGGATTAGACACTAATAACTGTCGTTTTCGGTTATTTTTACATGTCACCACATTCCCACCCCTTCTGACCACCCACTTTCTATCGGGGCTGAACTTGGACTTAAAGGGCATCGGGAGTGTCAGTATTCATATGAGCAACCTCGAAAGCTATGGATTAAACACTAATATCTTTTGTTTTTAGTTATTTTTACGTATATATATATATATATATATATATATATATATATATATATATATATATATATATATATATATATTTATATATAGACTAGCTGACAACCCAGAACTGCCCGGGAAAATTCTGAATGACAATCGATAAACTCTCTCTCTCTCTCTCTCTCTCTCTCTCTCTCTCTCTCTCTCTCTCTCTCATTCTCCCTCTCATTCTCTCTCTGTCACCCCCTTCCCAACCCCCAACCCCCTTGGTGCCATTGATGTCTTACCACCACAATATTCTTTTCCAGATAGTAAGTCATATGCATACTGAAATTAAGTATGATAAACTCGTAAAGTCAATGAGTCTACGGGCATAAGCAGCCCCGTTTCACTGGCAGACCCAACCCCTATCAGGAAAGCCCTTCCACTCCCACCCACTTTGGTGCCCTTTGATGCTAGTGATGTCTTACCCCGACAGTGTTCTTTTCCAGATAGTAAGTCATATGTATACCAAGTTTGGTTGAAACTGCTCAATGAGTTTCAGAGTGTATGTGGAACATACACACACACAGACATAGATATACATACATCTACTTTTATATATATAGAAGATTCAAGGCACAAAGACCTTTGAAACTTCGAATTTGAGGTGTATTGTGTATTGGTAATATCCCAAGAAATTAGGCTTTCAGAAACTACTGTTTTCTCTTCAAAGAGACTGGGAATAGCATACAGGAATTTCCGAATTAAGACATTTTTTATTTTGATAATACATCTCAGTGTTCCTCGCCCATTATCATTAGTATTGTTTAATGATCAGTAGCAGTAACTGTACTGATTAATAAATAACAATTAATAAAGAGATAACAATGTATCTCACATATATCAAGTCTGATATTTATTGTTTTGTGAAACAGGAAAAATCGTATTCGTTACTAGGTTAGAATCATTCCAGTTTGTGCTAGGTATTCAAATGAGAGAGAGAGAGAGAGAGAGAGAGAGAGAGAGAGAGAGAGAGAGAGAGAGAGAGAGAGAGAGAGAGAGAGAGAGAGAGATTTAGCAGATGTAAATCTTACGTGAAAGTTGAGTTCTCTGCATTCACTGTATTGTCTTTGGGTCTGGATAAAAATTTGAAGCCTTGCCTTCCAAGACCCAATGATTTCTTCTCACCAGGAAAAAAAATTTGTTACCACATGAATAGTTTTGGTTTGCTCAGCAAATCAATGATCGTGTCACGGCCGATTAATTCGATTGATTTAGTATATTTGCATTGCAGTAAGGCTAACAGGTAGCTAGTGATCCAAAAACTTCTGGCTCTTCATAATATTGATCTTGATTTGGTTAATTAATCATTGAAACTAATTGAAACTCATCATTGAAACTAATTGAAACCCAAATAATCATTGAAAGTAACTGAAACACAATTAATCAGTGAAACTAATTGAAACACAATCACTGAAATTAACTGAAACCTAATTAATCATTGAAACTAACTGAAACACTGTTAATCATTGCAACTAACTGAAATCCAATGAATTATTGGAATTAACTATAAACCAATTAATTATTAAAATTAAGTGAAACCGAATTAATCACTAAAACTAATTGAAACACAGTTAATCTCTGAAACCAACTGAAACTTAATTAATCATTGAAACTAATTAAAACTCAATTAATCATTGAAACTAACTGAAACCCAGTTAATCACTGAAACTCACTGAAGCCCAGTTACTCATTGAAACTAACTGAAACCTAATTAATCATTGAAACTAAGTGAAACACAAACAATCAGTAAAACTAAATGAAACAATTAATTATTGAATATAACTGAAACCCGATTAATCACTAAAACTAATTGTGCAGAATGATTTCTTGGCATACCAGAACAGCAAGCCTTGCAGTGTACTAATCATTTTGTATGCAAAAACTCTCTCTCTCTCTCTCTCTCTCTCTCTCTCTCTCTCTCTCTCTCTCTCTCTCTCTCTCTCTCTCTCTCGTCTATTCTATTCCATATTGATCTTTGACATTTAAATGTAGCCACATAAAGTAGCGTGGAATAATTTTAGGTTTTGATATCAACTTCAAAGAGTAATAATAGGAATGTTAAGAGATACGGTTCTCAATGAAAGGTAGTTTCAGGAAGATGGAAAGAGAGAGAGAGAGAGAGAGAGAGAGAGAGAGAGAGAGAGAGAGAGATAATATACACCAACAAGATGAAATTAGTACGAGGAGGAAATGACGTAGGAACCATGCTAAGCAAACCTTTTTGTTCAATTCACAAAAGTAACAACAGTAACAAACAACAATGGTCAATTTATCATCTTTCATTATAATAATGACGAAGACGAAGTGGGAATCACAACAACAGCGGCCTCTCCTAGCCAATCCCATCCGATGTCGGTACGTGAGGGGGCAAAGGCTTAGGTAGCATTGCCCACCCCATCAGTCCCACTACACAATAATGAAGGTTGGGGGTGGGGGGCCTTCGTTGACACTTAGATGGGTCTTGATGAGTGGCTGAGGCCGATTTGTGGTTGCCAGACAGCGCACCCGAACATGATAGATGGGTTTGATAGGCTCGCCCTCCTTTCCCTCCCCGACCCCACTTCCCATTCAGCATCAACCCACCCCCACCCACACACCTAGATCCGACCCTCACTTCATATCGGGAGGCCTCTTTCATCAGGTAAAAAAAAAATATGCTACGTCAGATGAGACAAATTTTCGTACTCAGATGTTTGGTTTGTCGTTACTTTTGTGACAAAAGAAAGCCCTTGTGAGATAAAATAAGAGGAGATACTCAGTGACAATATAATCTAAAACTGATAATGATAAGATATATTGGAAAAAAGAATAAAAGCAGTAATCACTCTGGTAATGATAGCATTATTTTTTTTATACTTTCAGGCCTAGCACAGAATTTATTAAATTGATAAAATGTTACTTATTATTAATTATTAAATTTAACGAGGATTTAAATCAAAACTGTTCAAAACTCAGGTTTTTCATTAATTTTCATTTTAATAATGCTGAATACTATACCCTGGCTAATCTAACCGGAAGGTTGAAACTAGGTCATTACCACTTACGAGCATTGCCAAACTATTCATTCTAATGGAAAATGTAATGAGAAACAAGTAAAAATGCGCCGAAATTTTTTCGGCGCAGTCGAGTTTTCTGTACAGCTTATAATCAAGGCCACCTAAAATAGATATACCTTTCGGTGGTCTCTGTACAATGCTGTATGACCCGCAGCCCATGAAACACTTAACCGGTCGTGGTGGCCTGTCTTACATCATTACCAGAAGCACGATTATGGCTAACTTTAACCTCAAATAAAATAAAAAATACTGAGGCTAGAGGGCTGCAATTTGTATGTTTGATAACTGGAGGGTGGATGATCAACATACCAATTTGCAGCCCCCTAGCCCCAGTAGTTTTTAAGATCTGAGGGTGGACATTAAAAGTGAGGACAGAAAAAAGTGCGGACGGACAGACAAAGTCGGCACAATAGTTTTCTTTTCAGAAAACTAAAAAGGATGTGATTTGATTAATAAATTGAATAAACTGATACTCAAGGTAATCAATTTCTGATTAATAAACAGTTTCTAACGGTTATTGTCTTAAATCATACTTCAGTCTTCACAAAGGGAAACGAGGCAACGGTTATTTAGTTACCTGTTTCTGTCGTTAAGGAGGCACAAATTTCTTTTTCATCACTGATGGTCAAAAATCCTCACCGCGAGTCAATCATATTCAACAATATGAAATTATTTATATGTTCCAAAATTATTTCAGGCACCCAGGTTTAATTTCGAATGTTGTAATGTTTTCCTTAATTGAAAAAAGTTAAAGTTGGTAATTTGTGGCCGTCGAGTAAAGATAGCAAAAAAAAAGAAGAAGATGCGCCGAAATTTCTCCGGCGCAATCGAGTTTTCTGTACATCGTATAATCAAGGCCACCGAAAATAGATCTATTTTTCGGTGGTATCGGAATAATGCTGTATGAGCCCCGTCACATGAAAGTTTAACCACTACCCTGTGGTGGCCTATCCTACATCGTTGCCAGATGCACGATTATGGCTAACTTTAACCTTAAATAAAAGAAAAACCACTGAGGCTAGAGGGCTGCAATTAGGTATGTTTGATGATTGGACGATGGATAACCAACATAACAATTTGCAGCCCTCTAGCCTCAGTAGTTTTTAAGATCGGAGGGCGGACAGAAAAAGTGCGGACAGAAAAAAAGCTGACGAACTGAAAAAAGTGCTAACGGACAGACAAAGCCGGCACAATAGTTTTCTTTTCAGAAAACTAAAAAAGAACCAGTCTTCCTCTCCAAAAACCACTAAAATAAACTAAATTTTTTTTCTGGTTAGTACATTTCAAAATCTGAGAAATTTAAATGCAGATACAAAACATTAGAACAATCCTACGTCTTATATTGCTTATTTAAAACTAGGCCTACAACGAACGTAATTTGGCAGCCCAAGTTGTCGGCAGTGACCATACAACAACCCTCATGGTAAAATAGACAAAAAATGTTGGGCTCAAGTTTACATGACGTGATGACACGTTTTGTATGGTTAATTATTCACTTGGTCTTCTCTGGACCTTAGCATCAACTACAATACAAAACATTTGCGGATCGTTACGAATCAGCCTTGAGCTTTGAATGCATTTCCGTCAAAGCATTAAATGGAATTTCAGTTCACAACTCGCGTCGTAAGGTGTGTCCAGACACAATAAAGTATTTCTTAAACACGCGCCGGGAACTTATTGCATATTTATATCACAAACAGGTTGAAAACAAATCAACGACCGGAACTGAAGGACGAATCTTTGGCGAATGCTACATAATCATCTGAAGGACTACCAAAAAAGTCGTGAACTTGTATTCAACCTCTTGGTGATGTGTGTCCGATAAGTGGCCGACGTGTGCTGTGGCACGTTTTGCTGAAAAGTAGAGTCCGAATATTTGGCAAGTGGAAGTTAATTGAATGAACGACTTTCGTTAAGTCATTTACTTGTGTTTAATCTGTTGGTGATGTGCATGCGATAAGTTACCAACGTGTATTTATGACATGTTTTATTACAGTGTAGATGACCCTTAGAAAAGCATAAGACATCCATTAATATTTGAATGACAGATTTTATTTTTTCTGAAAACCATCATTAGGTGTATAACCCATCCACATGTGAGTATTTCGACCTATTACTTTCCCCCTTGAACTTATAAATATCTTCAAGGTAATAATATTCACTCGGACCCAGAGGAACAACCCGAATGAAAATAGCAACATCACAACCCCATTAACGAAGCTTTCTCCAAGCAACATTGAAAGCAATTACGTCACCATAAATCCAGATTCTCGGTTTTGTTATCAACTGTCTGGTCACGCAACTAGCCAGTAATATCGATGACTTTTAATGCAAGTGTTTCTTTACGGGCAGGTATGGCTGAAATTATCTAATATAATTTAAAA